>NW_026623483.1:0-25056 GCF_030028575.1 Malurus melanocephalus | reverse complement strand
GGGAGGGAGGGAGGGAGAAAACCCAAACATGTCTTTTACAAGAAACATGAAATCACACAACTAGAATGAACAGAAAATAACAGAGACAAGACATTCTGGCAAAACAATGCAAGAATACACCTGGGCTCAGTAAGAAGAGAGGGGAACCAGGATGAATTCAGGTCTGGCATTGCACAGAATAACTGCCAAGGACTCATTCGCCCTGCCCAACTCTCTCACAGGCAATATTTTTGTGTACTGTCTCCTCGTGGTCCCCATGCTTCCCCCTCAGCACCTCTCTCCCACTCCTTCCTGGCCCCTCATTCCTGCAGCCTCCTCCCAAGTCCTCCTCCCCGCTGTGATGTTGGATTCCTCTTGCTGTCTGTCTCCCTTAATTATGGCTTCACCAGCCTGCTCCCTCTTCACACTCTGTAATTCACTCTCCTCTGCCACTTCACTGTCCAGATTCCTTCCTTTGCCAGGACTTGCCTTCCCCATTTTCTCCAATCTTGGGTTCAGTTTTAGGCCACTCATGACAAGAAAGACATGAAAGAGCTGAGGAAGAATCTGGAGCACCAGGAGCAGCTGAGGGAGCTGGGGGGGGGGACTCAGCCTGGAGAAAAAGAGGCTCAGGGGGGACCTTTTTGCTCTCTACAACTACCTGAGAGGAGGGTAGAGCCAGGTGAGGGTCAGGCTTAGCTCCCAAGGAACAAGGGACAGGACAAGAGGAAATGACCTTAAGTTGTGCTAGGGGAGGTTTAGGATGGATATAGGGGAGAATTTGTTCATGGAAGGGCTGTCAAGCCCTGGCACAGCTGCCCAGAGCAGTGATGGAGCCACTGTTCCTGGATGGGTTTAACAGACATGTGGATGTGGTACTTGGGGAAATGGATTAGTGGTGGCCTTGACAATGCTGGGGGAACAGCAGGACTTAAGAGTCTTGGAAGTCTTTTCCAACCATCATTAATCCATGATACTATCCCCCAGCCATCAGCACAATCACAGCAGCCGCTCCTCCCCTTCAATCTGAAGGATATCTTTCAATCTGCAGGGTGGAATTTCTACCTTTTAGAGAGCAGGATTTATATTCTYTAGATGGAATCCTTGGGGAAACCTTGCACTGGGATATCTTCCAACCATGTGTGGCCATACCCAGGGTATTCTGTACAYCACACTCTCATAGTGTCTCCTGGTCCTCCTCAACAACCCCCAAGAGAGAGGCTTTGCCCCAACCACTGCCTTTTTGTAAGTTATCCTTTCCCACATTTGCAGTCCCTCAAAGCAAGATGCTCAGGGAAGGAAAAGCACAAAGGAGACTGTCTCTGAGTTTATGGAAGGATAGAGTAGTCAAGGACATGTGGGTATATCTCACCCATGCCACCAAGCTGGCCACAGGGACCAGATGATTAAAGGTTTGGAGTGGGATAGGAACAAAAAGATGGATTCATMCATCTTTTTGAATGAATCCCATTGCAGGGGTTAACCCTGAGGCAAGTTCCATTCASTGTTTTCATTAAGAGCTTACAGACTGGAGGAAAACCCATCCACCAGCTTGTAGGGGTGACACAGGAGAGCTATGCTGGCTTCACACATCTGATCGAAAGGCACACTTGATTAATGACAAATCCAGGCTAAAGTCAATTACAGGCATACTGGAGAAGGACAAATGTCAGCTGGTTCCTAGGGATAACAGTAATCTAATAGTCAAGTACAATTCCAGAACCTTGTATCTGTTCATATGCTGTGAGGAGSTTCCAAAGAAGTCTGTAGCTGATGGCAGAATGGTATTAAAGGCAGTGTGGGTATCAAAGGCCTTTTTTTCCCTTGGGAAAGAGCAAATCTGAGCAGGAGTCAGGCAGACTGAGTCTCCTCAAGCTCAATGCAGCACCATGCTGAGGACAGGCAGTGCAGGCAGATGGGGTSTGTGATCCCAGCCCCTGACACAAACACTGACCCTGAGACCCCGCAGTCCCCACACTGCCCAGACAATGATGTACCACGAGAAAATCGAGTGCAACAGAGGCTGGAAAGCAGGATTTCACCCAAGGCAGRTCAACAGATTCTGTCTGATTGCTGCACGTGGTTCTGCCCATGCACACAGCAGCCTCAATGCCACCTAATGACAGCAAAAGATTTGGTTAACGCAATTTTTGAGAAATTGGTGATCACTAATGCTTGGCTTGCCAGCTTCTAGCAGTCCATGGTTATTGAATCCCCTCCTTCTGTGTTGAGGGAAGCTCAGGATTCCCATGCCAGGCTCAGGGATGCCACAGAACTGCCAGCCTGGCAGTGGGACAGGTGCCACACCAGTATGCAGTGGTCAGGAGTGACCAGTTCTGGCTTCCACCTCAGGAGCTAATAATGTTCTCTGAACTCCTGAAAACCATACACTAACCATCACAGGACATGGTCCACTTGATAGTCAAGGTCTGTGTCCTCAAGCAGCCTCCTCTGACCCAAAATTCACACTCTCTGGACCAAAGCAGGCATCAAACCTGCACTTGGGTTGTCAAGCATCTCCACTGACTGAGGCCTCATCCCGTTCATGGAGGACACATCACACGAACCCTTCAGCATGGCAGGATTTCAGTCCTTCCTGCTTTTGACCTCCCACAGACTTCAGGGGTGGAGCAGAGATCTGTGCCAACACCAACTGGCCTGTGGTTGTGTAAGGAAAGAGGTTTTACCACAATGGTGACTGAGCACAGGTCACACAGATGCTGTGGAATCTCCACACTTGGAAATATTCACATACCATTGGGACATGGCCCTGAAAAACCTGCTCCAGCTGACCCAGCTTGACCAGGTGGTTTCCAGAGATCACTTCCCAGTTCAACCAATCTGCTTCTGTAAAAATAAGGAGCTCCAGTGCCCYGTGATGTATCAGATCAGACAAAAGACACTGCTATGCTGTGTTTTGGGGTGTCACGGGAGGCCACATGGCTGCAGAACATCACCTGCCCTATGCAGCATTTCCATACAGGACTGGAGTAAGAGGGATAAGGGGAATAGCCTGTACCTTTGCTGGACACACACAAAGGGAAAATCATCATCTGGACACTGGTGAAGCAGCTGGGAGGAGATCCAGTAAAGCAAGGAGATGGCAATAGCAATAAAAATTGTTCAAGGATAAGAGACAATGCTTCACAGATGGATATCCCACAGACATGATTGTTACAATCTGCTCTCACCTTACAGGGAGGAAATGCTGGAAACTGAAGAGCTGGTCTGTCTCCATCACATCCTTCCATCAAAACCTTGATGGCCTGGATCCCCTCCTTTGTCTAACTCAACATACCAAGTCCAGTGGTAGGGAGAACCAGGACACACACAGCTCAAGGCACAGGCGAGCCAGGCAGCACCGTGGTCCTGCACCACCTGCACCATCTACCTGSTAGGTCCAGCCATCCCCCACCCACAGCTGAAGACACGAACCAGTTGTCTTTCTTTTTGTACTGCCTGTATGTCCATGTCCTGCAACACTGGATGCTCTTAATTTCCTCCTCCAGACACACTGTCAGAACTAAGGAACAACCAGGAATAAACAGCAGCATCACAATCAACAAGGATGCAAAATCCAACACTGGAGCAATGCTGTTGCTGGGGCTGGATGATTCCAAAGAGGTGACTCCATCAAGTTTTTGTGAAGAAAATCCCAGYCTTTCACACTGAAGACACCACATCAAGCAGTAACAGTTCAGGCTGGTGCTGCCTTTCAGCTCGATTACACACACACACATAACTGGGCACAGAGCTGCTCCACTCTGACACACCCAGCATCCCACTGGGGACAAGTCAATTTCCTMTTACCATTAATTATTACATATTACAAACCTGCAAGGATTGAATAGCTCATTCCAAAGCTCTTCCTAGTTGTTTCAGTATCTCCCTCCTGCCAAGGTAAAGTGGGACCTTTTGCCCTYACACTGTGGAAGGTGCCATCTGACAGGTAAAGCCCTCAAACACCCCAAAAACATAGAGAGATAAAGGCCAAGACCCTTCCCCAGCACCAGTGCTTTCACCAGAGTGAGCCAAGGGGGAGGCTGGTCAGCATGAGYTGGCTGGTAAGCAAGGGTGACAGCAGATTTTATCCACCACTTCCTTGAGGTTTGCTCTGACAACACTTAACAAGGGGACACATCTCTGTGCCAAGGCACAGGGCACTGGCTCCAACTGCACACGCAGCAGCAGTTTGTCAACACTGTGGTCTTGTTCTGCCCCTTCCATCCTGACATTTCAATAGCTCAGTGGGAGCTATTTTAGTCTCTGCCAAGGGCAGAGCTCGGACACAGGCAGCCCCTGGATGATGTGCAGATCAGCATCACCACCGTGTCCTGGAGAACACTGCTTTACACTGGCCACACAGGCTGCTCCAATGGGGGAATGGATTTGATTCCAGCCTGCCCCAAGCTGGAGAGTTGGGGAATTCCACAAAGCTGTCCTGGAGGAGGACATGGAACCACCCCATACAAGGAAACCTGACCTGCCAACCCCCTTCCACCACCTGCAGAAGCAGCAAGATCTGCACATCCCAGCGTGGACAGGCACAGGCTGAGCCTGTGCCATAGCAGGAGCAGCTCAGCAGAGCACGAGGAGCCTGCACAGCACTTCACAGAATCACAGAATCATGGACTGGTTTGGGTTGGAAAGGACCTTGAGGTTCATCTTGTCCCACCCCACTGACACAGGCAGGGACACCTTCCACTAGACCAGGGTACTCCAAGCCCTGTCCAGCCTGGCCTTGAACACTTCCACGGATGGAGCAGCCACAGCTTCTCCAGGCAACCTGTGCTAGGGCCTTACAACCCTCACAGGGAAGAATTTCTTCTTAATATCTAATCTAAATCTCCCCTCTGTCAGATTAAATCTGCTCCTCCTTGCTCAGTCACCTGCATGTAAAAAGTCAGTCTCCCTCTCTTTTATAAGCCCCCTTTAGGTTGGAAGGGGCTCTAGATTCTGCCTGGAGCATTCTCTTCTCTAGGCTGAACACCCCCAGCTCTCTCAGTCTGTCTCCAGAGCAGAGGGGCTCCAGCCCTTGGATCAGAGAACCAGGTCAGAGAGCACATTCATCACCAGCAACKGAGTCCGGAGGAACAGACAGCATAGGGCTGTCCTGCTTCAGTTCTACTGGGCACAATTTTGCCTGTATGCAAAGCAGGAAGATATTTTGCATTCACACTCATCCGGAACCTTAATCAGGAGCCCAGGCACACACAAGGAAGCAGAGTTTTCCAAGTCCCCGGCCCCACCAAGCCACAAGTGCTACCTAAAGCTCCAGGCTGTGCTTTAGACAAACTTGGACAGTTCAGAACCTGGTGCCTCCAGGTAATGCAAGTTGGTCTCTTACTGTATTCAAAAATTGAAATAGGCATACCAGCAGCAGGGGATCATGGCATTATGGTGCTCCTGTAAAGATGGAGCAAGGCAGCAGTAGTGTTCCCCACAGCTGACTACAAGAAAACACCACCAGGGGCTCACAAAAGCCTGTTTATATCACAAGAATTTGGATTCTTCATAAGACAAATTACTTCAATCATAAAAATAAGGATTTTTTTCCCTTCTTTCRTCTGCTCACAGGTGATGGGACGTCATTCCCAGCTGCTCCATCCATATCAATGACCACCTTCCCACCACTGTAGGCTCAGAGGTTTGTCCGCAGAGGAGGCCCTTCACCAGCAAAGTAAATAACTAGTTTCTTCATCTCAGGCTGCTGGAAAAAGCAGCTCAGAGCTTCTCTAGTGAGACAGCAGGAGCTCTCCAGGGCYACGGTGCTGCATCCAGCACCTGCTYAGACCTGGTGCATCCTGGAAATGGAGCTACAATGGCAAACAAAGACAAGTCTTTTTATCGGCATTTTTTTTTCATATAAAACCAAACAACGGGACAAACAAAAAAGAAAAAGAYATAGGGTTCAAATGTCACTTCATTATCTTTTCAATCAAAAGCAAAAATTACATCCTTCCCCAGCTAAATCTTGAGAGCAGCTCCGTTTGATGTGGCTCCGCCACTACAGAAGTGGAACAGCAGGCACCAAGCAGGATCTTCTTAAAACCAAGAAGAAATAAGGTGGGTGATRTTCTGCCTACATTCTCCAATTTGCTTTCCAACCAGACTGCTTTCCTGTAGCACCAGAAGCTATTAAAAGCCCTCGCAGTAGTCTCAAGAGCACAGAATTATCTTCCAGATTGGGAGCTCCAGATTCTTTTTGGTCATGGTGAGATATATAATCCACACATGGTGCCATTACCCACTCTAATCACTGTCTCTGCAAGAACCCAGATGGATGCCACAAATAMGGCACTCCTTATAGATGAGGCATTTTTAAAAGATGTTAACATGCCTTGCATAAACGTGTCCTACTTTCTGACTTGGGTTGAACACACATGAGTCACTTAGCTGCATCCTCCTAAAAGCCCACACCTGTACAGAAAAATYCCACCTCCTCTCTCACACACCCAACCTGATCAGGAAGTGGTGACAAAGGCATCAACATGCTGGTTTTATCATCATGATTCAAAACTTTTAAGCCCTTATTAGAAAAMAGTTACTCCACATCATTGCCCAATGCTCTGCGGAGTCACCTTCCACCATCACCACAGAAGGATGCTTTTACAGGTGACTCCGTGCCCAGGACAGACCCGGTCCTAAAAAACAAGATATCAGCATGAGGCTCAAATTGCCTTTCATCACAAAAGAGTAGGTGGGGTGACAAGAAGTGACACAGAAACTTAGTCCTCCTTCCAAGGACGTTCACCACACAAGGACAGGGCTTTGCTGCCTTCAGAGAGCAGATGTACCACCTGACTGGCTCTGCTGTTCCTCCCATGGAAAGACGAGCCTTTCAAGTCTCAACATTGCCACCTCTCCTCAAAACCTTCCCAGTATTCTAAAAAGGACAAGAAAGGGCTGGTGGAGGTCACACCAGCAGTGGTTTCTCATCAGTGGCTCTGGCCAACAGAGAACGTTGGAACTGCAGCCTTGCTTCTTCAATGAAAAGCTTCAAAGAGAAGACCTGGCAGTCTGAGAACAGCAGCTCCCTGCAGCTGGGAAGAACAGGMAGCATCACGCTTGTTCAACAAGCCAAAGGCAAAGGGAGCACAGAAAAAAACCTTCCAGTCAGTCTGCCCCTGCTCTGCTTTTGACCCAAAAACCTTTCAGGAGAAAACTGTGGGTTTCTATTCACTGACTAAATGAAGTATCCACAGAGACAAACTGCACTGTCTTCCCATCTCTGTTTTTTTCTCCTCTAGATAAATGCTAATGCACCCAAACTGCCTCAACTGCCCTAAGAGCTCCAGAGACTCCTCACAGTCAGCTCCTTCTTGAACCCAGGGGCTCTTTACCTGAGGTTCAGCCTCTCCTTCTCCTGAGCTTTTGTATGATCAATCTTACAAGGCAAACCTTAATGTAACAGATTAAAGACCAATAATGTTTTGTACTGTAAACCGTGTACTGGAAACCCTTTGACACAACCTATCCAATTGATTATTGCAAGTTTTGAAATATTAATGCATCTCTAAAACTTTTCACATTGCAATAAAAGGTCAAACAGTATTCAAAGCATCGTCCACAGGCATGGAATGAGGGATGGTTTAATGTCATGGCAATAGAGGAAGGCTGGAACTGACATAGGCTAATTCCTCTATGTGGGCCTGTCAGGATTTGATTATTTTCCATCAAAACTTTCCCCAGCAGCTGTTCCTTTCATGGCTGCAGCTGGAAGGACAGAGGAAGAAGTTTCAACACTGGTATCAGGTCAGATGGGCCTTGTAATAACCTGAGATAGTGGAAGGTGTCTCTGCCCATGGCAGGCGGTGGAACAAGAWGWGCTTTAARGTCCCTTCCAACCCAAACCACTCTGTGGTATTATGATTCTATGATACCCACCACTTTTGATCAGACCCAAGAGGAAAAGGCTTACCAGGCTCAGACTGGGACCATGGAGTTGACAGCGATGGCAACACCAAAAAAGAAGCCTTTAGCTTATGGRAAATGGAACAAACGTCCTCTCATGCATGTGCACCCACACTCCACAGCTGACTTGGAGATGTGACCAGAACAGACTAAAACAACATCAAGGGCATTTCACAGATTAATAGAATCATGGACCTAAAGTGATTTGGACTGGCAGTGACCATAAAAGTTCAYCTTGTTCCACCCCCTGCCATGCGCAGGGACACTTTCTACTAACCCAGGCTGCTCCAAGCCCTGTCCAACATGGCCTTGGACACCTCCAGGGATGGGGCAAGCATGGTTGCTCTGGGAAAACTGTGCCAGGACATCACCACCCTCATAGGGAAGAACTTCTCTCCAATATCTAAAATGTTGCTACCTAAGAGGCASTTACAGGCCTGACCATCCCTGGCAATTACCAGAACAATGATGGATCACTCCCYGTACTAAAACTGCACAGGGAAGTGGTTCCACAGGAACTGCTATTCTTTGTTACATTCTTTATATTCTTTATTACCACAGGRGGCTGGTAATAAAGAATATATGCACAAGATGGTCTTCAGCTGTACACACATCAGTACTTACAGATCAGAAGCCAAGTCCTGACCTGTTGGATTCTACACCACTGGATTAATTTTTTACCTCAAAGCTAATTAATCATCTATTAACTCTTGGTGAGCTCTTCTACCAGCAGGACACATTCACGGAGTGACTCAATAAATGCTTCCACCACTTCCAGCTTCATATGATTAAGAAGAAAAATCTTCTCTGAGAGAGCCCCAGGGCTGAGAGGCCATGTCCCAGTTGCATTTTATCTTCTTTCTCTGACAATTCTTTGCCTGATTCTCTGTTATCTGACCCATGACTCTCAATGCTTCTGCAGACAGTACTTTTTTTAGTTGCACCCAAAGCAACTCTTTTATTTACATTTTTGCTAATACACTGATAACTTGATTAGGAAAATACAGTTCTKCTCCACCTCTGTGGGGCCTGAAAACTCATTAACAGAGCTGAGAGATAAGATGCTTAAACCCATTAAGCATGCTCCATTGACATTAAAAACAAGCTCAAGATTTGTTTCCTTTTCTCAAAAAACATTTCTTTCTAACAGACCCCAGGGTCTGAGGCAGGATCAGCAGAACAGGCTCTCAGGACATGGGAGGAGACATCTTACCACAAGGGAAGTGACAGGGCCATGAACAAGCCACGCTCTCCTTTGAAAGCATTTGGCCCTAGTGATGCCCAACCAGAGCCTTCATAACCATCAAGCTCGAAACATCARTAAYTCAWCCCAYTTCCCCAACMGTAGAATCACAGAATKAATTAGGCTGGAAAAGCCCTCTAAGATGAAGTCCAACCATTCCCCCACACTGTCAAGGCCACTACAACTGACCCATATCTGCAAGTGCTACATCCACACGTCTGTTAAATCCATTCAGGAATGCAGATTTCACCACTGCCCTGGGCAGCCTATGCTGGGGCTGGACAACCCTTTCCACAATTTATTTTTTCTCAATCACCAATCTAAATCTTCCCTTCCTTAAGGCTGTTTCCTCTTGTCCTGTCTTTGTTCCCTGGGAGCAAATCCTGACCCCCACCTGGCTGCATCCTCCTGCCAGGGAGTTGTGGGCAATGAGAAGGTCCCCCAAGAGCCACAGCCCCTGACTGCAACTAACACAGTGCAGGCATTGCTACTGAAGTGACAGATTAATTTCTTTGACCCTATTGCAGCCAGCATCTGCAAACATCTCATATTCAGGCTCCCAAGTCTGGAATATATCCCCATCTTTCATGTCTCAGTCACAAGGCAGAATTTATGGTAACACTTCCCCAGCCCATGTGTCCTCACGTCACCATCTCTGGAGGAGATTGGTCCAAACACAGCACAGCATCACCAACTGGAGAGAAAGAAACTGGAGCATGTTAAYAACATGACACACCCGTGGAAGGACAGCCCAGCACTCCACTGATGCAGGAATTGCATTCACGAGCCAGCCGTTAGATAGAAGGTCTCAGGTGTGAGAAAAATCATTCAGCATCACCACATACCATGAACCACTCCCCATCCCCTTTGGGGCAGCCTCAGCAGGCTGGGTGCCCCAGCTGAGTGAGGGGTTATCCAGGGTGTGGCCAGCCCTGGGGTGCTCCTGGATACATGGAGCTTTGGAGCATCTGCAACAYGGACCGGTGAGCACCCACAGATTACAGGCAGGGGATCCCACCACTTAAAATCCAGCAGCAAATTGCCAAGGAAGAAGCCAAGTGACACATCAGGGGGAGTTTTTTCCCCTGAAAAAACTTTTCCTTCTGAATGATCTCCAGCTCATAAACAGCAATGTCCCATTGGAACGGCAGCACCTTTTCATGATATTTCATTTTTCAGTTGCTCCCCATGGCAAGGTCAGGAACCTGGATCATGATAATCCCTGGTGTCAGCAAAGACTAGGGGATGGATAGAGATTGGATGGATGGATGGATGGATGGATGGATGGATGGATGGATGGATGGATGGATGGATGGATGGATGGATGGATGGACAAAGAGCAGCTCTGTATAGAGTGACTTTCCAGCTGAAGTCCCATTTGCCAAAAGAAGTTTAGGACATCAGCGACCTCTGCACAGTCCTTCAGTTCCCAAAGGCTGAGATTTATTCTTGGACCACAAAGCTCATAGTTTCACATTGCAACTTATTTATTCAAGCTGTGGAAAACAAGAAAAAACATCAGATACTGGCTCAACAGTTTCCTAATTTTCTACAATTTTTTCAACTCTGACCAACACAACCATTTGCAGCAAGTATGASAAAACAGGGAAAGATGCAATAGGGAGGGATGGAGGGCTCTGTGGTATTTAAAAGAGGAGAAATTCAGATTAYRTATTAGGAAGAAATTSTTCCCTGTGAGGGTGGTGAGGCCCAGGCACAGGTTGCCCAGAGAAGCTRCGGCTGCCCCATCCCTGGAAGTGTCCAAGGCCAGGCTGGATGGGGCTTTGAGCAACAGAGTCTGGTGGAAGGYGTCCTTGCCCATGGYAGGGGATGGAACATGATGAGCCCTTAAGTCCCTTCCAACCCAARCCATTCTGAGAATCCACAATTTCATGAACTTCCAAACCTAGCACTGTGGGAGCTGCTGGCACTTGCAGTGARAGAACTGCAGGGGTGTTCTCTGTGAGAAGATCCTCTTCAGGAGMTGCCCCTTTGCTGGGCACAGCCAGTGCCAGATGGCTGCAAAACTGACACTGCTGGCCAAAGCTGACACCATCAGTGACAATGATGGTGCCTCAGATAAATGCTACAAAACAATGTCCAACAGCAGCTGTGAGTGAGGAATGAGACCATAAGAGAGAAAAAGCCCTGCAGGCCCTGYRGMCAGTGCAGAAGGAGAGGCTGGARGTGCTCCAGGCACCAGAGCAGAGCTTTTTCCTGCAGCCCATGATGAAAACCATGGTGAGGTAGGATGCCCCCCCACAGACATGGAGGACCCCATGCTGGAGCAGGTGAATGTGTCCACAAGGAACCTGGGACTTCACAGAGAGCCTAAGCTGGAACAGGCTCTCTCCTGCCTGCAGACTGAAGCTGTAAGGGTGGCCCAGACACCCAGAGTTATCACCCACCACCCCAGCCCTTGCCATCTAAGACCTTCAAAGGACCCACACAAGCTGCTATTCACCCCAAACTCTCTGAGCAGTCTCAGCCTCACCAGGACCTGAAATAAGCTAGAGAGAGTTCACATACACGGCTGGGAAGAAGCCAGGTGACAGACACTGGTCTGGGCTRTGGAACATGCATGAAGCCAACCCCTAAGTCTCCCACTCTCTCATCCCCTGTGTCAACAGCTCAAGCTGGGCAGAGGGAATGGGGACAACCCAGAAGACAGCAAAGGAGCCAGACAACATGGAATAAAAATAAATCCCAAGCCCTGATTGASCTTTTGGGCAGCTCATGACACTAAGCTCAGGAAACAGGACATCCAACTGGTTCTCAAAAATCTCCCACAGATATCCAGGCCACATGCTTGTGCATGGGTGGCTGGGCTGGTGAACACCCATGTGCCAACTCTGCCAGTGGGATTCCAAGCCCTTGGATGGCAGGCAGGCAGCTCCAGGCATCTGCACTCCGAATCAGCAGCTCCCAGGCACTTCCAGGAGGCACAGCCCTTCCACCCAGCTCTCTGCAGGGCTCCCAGTAACAGGAAATGGGCAGCAGTGCCCCCACCATGATTAATCATCTTCCTGGGATGCAGAGAATTGTTATTTCCCACCCCTCCGTGCAGCTGGTGCTGCACCCACACACCACGGCGGCCCCGCAGCCAGCGGCATCCTTGGATCAGCCACGGCTGCAGGGGGAGGGAGGTGGGCAGAGACCCCAGAGAGGGAGCTGGCATGGCATGTCAGGAGAGGGGGCTGGAGCCTCACACAGAATGTGGGTGATGCTGTGAGGCTATAAAATACAGGTGGTTTGGGGGGATTTCAAGGGGAAACAGAAGATATTTGCTSTCTGAATGTTTTCCCCTTAAACAAGAGCTGAAAAGATTTAGAACGACAGTCAAACACTTGATTACTGCAGCGATTTTGTCAAATGTACAGCAGCACTGTGTGAACTGTCTCTAAAAAGGAACAGGATTTTAATGGAATYATTTAGGTTGGAACAKCCCTCTAAGACCACTGAGTCCAGCTGTTAACCCAGCACTGCCACCACTAACCATATCTCTAAGAGGCACATCCACACATCTGTTAAATCCCTCCAGGGATGGTGACTCCACCATSRCCCTTCACAGCCTATTCCATTGTCTGCCCACCCTTTCTGTAAATAAATTTTCCCCCACCTTGCTACATCCTTTCAGGGACTTGTAGAGAACAAGARGATCCCTCCTGAGCCTCTTTTTTCTTCAGGCTCATAACTGTTTTTAGCACTGGGTAAAATAGCACTGGATGCAGAAAAACATGCTGCACAGCCCCCCAGCCATGCCACGGGCCAGCACCACTGGACTGGACATCTTATTCCAAGTGTTTGTTTTGTCACTATTCAGAAGGAAAAAGATCCAATGTGTCTCAGGAACACTCCACAAACACTATTGGTTTGGCCTGAACTCGAAGCAGCTCCAGCCCCTTTCCTGMAGGAGTGCAGTCAGCTTCACAGAGCAATGGGTGGGGAGGGCAGGGGACAGCATGGCAAAGCAGGTGTGCCCAATGGCAGCTTTTTTTCTGTTTGAGGCAGAAMTGCTCATTTCATTAGTTTCTGCCAATACCCAGCTTGACCCCCTCAGATACTGTCACTCATCCCTGAGCTGGTTTTGTGAGGAGTTCTGCTCTGCACTGATCAGTCAGGGATGGGACAGGCCCCGCTTCCCACCCTGATGTCAGACCCATTCTCCGGCTGCTTGGGGCTCCCCAGGACTGTCAGGGCTTCACTCCCTGCAGGAGTGTCTTGGAGCTGCTCTCACCACCATCCAACCTGTTCTCCCACCAGGCCAATCGGTCTCCTGCTAGGTATCCTGGTTGTCCACCCCTCAATCCCTCTTCCAATTTCTCTTCAATGTCTTATCAGTTTATGTTGGCAAACCATGGGCCACCAAACTGACCACAGCACATGCAGTTTTCCCACCAGAGGACCCCACCACCAATCCAGAGAACCCTCATTTCCAGCTGATGCCCAGACATGACACGGCACAAGGGGTAAGGAGGAGCCATTTCTGGCAGTCTCCAGCCCTGTCCAACATGAGGCCTCCCCTCCTTGGCACGTGACTACCCACCTCACCAGCCAGTAAAAGGTGCCCACACAACCACGCAGGAATGTTCCACCTCTCCACCAGACCAAATCCACCTGTGCTCTTCTGTGCTCCTGTCTCCCCACTGTGAGAGCTCCCAGGGTCCTTCAGCTCTCCTGCTCAGATCTGCTCTGCCTACCACTTCTTCTCACTRCTTGCCTGAACTCTCCACTTTTAACTGATTTCCTCTCTCTCCTCCTGCCTGAGGCACAGTCACATACACCTCCTTGCCGCACAYAGCACAGCCACACACCACCCTGTCGCATATGAATACAGTCACCCAGGGACACACAAGTCACTGCCCTCCCAGATGCCCCAAATCCAATGGATTTTCACCAGTAATTCCTCCTCAAGCTATTCCCAGCAGTTTTCCACTATCCCTTACTTTTTTCCCACTCAATAGTTTAGGTGAAGCCTTRTAGAGTCAGTTCTTAGAATGTGCCCATAGCAGGAGGTCCCAGTGTGCCCATATGGATAATGCTGAGGTCCCAGAGACTGCAGGACTTCTGGCCACCCTCCTCCTCCTGCCTGCACTGCTGCCCAGCCTCTACCAAACAGATCCTGCTGCTCCTGCACTCAGCATCCCTAGAAAGCACTAGCCTTCCACACGTCAGAATAATTTCAGGAGAGAGTAAAAGGATTTAGGGCTTGCTCATCTCAGCCCTCCTAAACCTATTTCTGCAGATAAGGGATTATCCCCAGCATCAGCACAGACACAATGGAGATTCAGCAAGAGAAGGCAGAGCTCCAGTTGCAAAGGAAATGCTGCTGGGGCTGGATAGGGTCTGCTGCAGAGCAGCCTCCCTGCCCTGGGGTGGGTCCCTGCCTCTCTGTGCCTGCACAGGCAGCACCTCAGGAAGCCACACTGCTGGGTGACATGGCCCATCCAGTGGAGATGTGGCTCCAAGGGGCATCAGTGCTGAGCCAGCCATGGTGACACAGACATGCAGTGCAGGGCTGAYCTCCTCGCCGCACAGACAGCAGGCTGACACTTCTGACCCTGCCATTTCCTTCTCCCAGCACTTTCCAGAGCAGGCCCACGTTTCTGCTCTTCACCCTCTGGTTTTCGCACCCGCCCTGGCCCCGACAACACCAAACTCCAGAGTCAACAGCATGAGGAATCCCAGTCATGTTCATGCCTAAGGAGGACTGAAGGGGTGGAGAGGGGATGAGGGGGATCCTGCCTGCTGGAAGAAGACAAGAGAAACTCAACCACAGACCAGTGTCTGTGACACCCAGGAGTTGTGTCACTGATGCCACCGATGCCACCCAGCATCCCACCCACCAGGGACAACACCACAGCTCGGCTCACTGCCCACCAGAGCAGGGTTCCTAGCTGCTACAGAGGAAGCTCTTCTCTGGCTCTTTTTCTCCCCTTGGTATACAGGACCCAGCTGGGAACCACTCCAAATCCAGCCGGGAAAGGCAAGGAGAGCCTAAGGACACTGCGTGCCACAGGCAGGCCCCAGCCCATTATTGTCAAGTGATGGCTTGGGAGAGTTTTGAACTGGAGCTGAGCTCTGCCAGTCTGRACTCTGAAGGGCACAGCTGCCATAYCCCCTCAYGTTTTGGCTCCTTTCTCTCCTTCCTCCCTCCTCCTAATCTCCCTGGGCCAAAARACTCAGTCTTTAGGAGAGGGCCAACAAACTCGTTGTGCAGCCAACTCGGTTCATCCATCCATCCATGCAGATCCCGGCCAGGGCTGAAAGACCAGCCAAGGCTGGAAACCACAAGAGGAGGGGGATCAAATTCCCACAGAGACA
The DNA here is from genome assembly GCF_030028575.1 of Malurus melanocephalus. NCBI lineage: Eukaryota > Metazoa > Chordata > Aves > Passeriformes > Maluridae > Malurus > Malurus melanocephalus. The sequence continues at coordinate 9,596 of NW_026623483.1, read as the reverse complement.
AGAGAAATCAGCAGAGACAGACGAGGRTGCCACAGGCAGTGAGGCCCAGGGCAGTGATGGCCTCGTGACCATCAGCCACCTCCAGGGCTCCCTGCCTCCCACCCTATCCCAATCCACCCAGCACACAGAACAACAGGGACTGAGGTACTGTCCTGGGTGACACTGCTGCCAGTCACACAAAGCCAAGGAGCCACAGGCCCCTCCTGCACTGAGATGGGAGCAACAGCACCTCTGGCAACAAAGAYGGGCTCCTGCCCCACAGTCACCTCCTCACTGTCAGCACACAACAGAACCTCGGGTGCAACAGGGAGTGCAGCCCAAAGGAGATAAAAGTTTTCAGCAAGGAGTAAAGCAGCAGCGATAACACATGTTCCAGGAGGGCCACTAACCCTTGGGCTAAATTAAGCCCAAAATAATTACAGAGCAGCTGATTTTGATTCTTTTTTTTCAAGTTGCCATGAATCAGACTYCAGGTAATTGCTATTTACTGTGCACTCAGTGTGTGGTGGATCACTCAGCGCTGTTCACGGGGATGGAGCAGACAATGGATGCTGGTGATCATGGAGCTGGGGTGTGTGGAACTGCATGGGAAAAGGGAATCTCACTTAGGATGACACARCGAGAGGAAACAAAAGAAAAAGCCACAGGGGAACAGGAAGAGAGGACAGACATGAGCCAGGTACCCTCACTGCAGCATTGGAATGATGCACAGAAGGTCCATGTGTCCTATTCCTGTAGGCAGCACCCAAAGGCTGGCAGTGGGTGCCACCATGCTGGGCACAACATGGCTATGGGAGCCTCACAAAGGTGCTGGCAAAGGGAAGGTGAGGAGCAGCATGAGCATTCCTACTTCCATGGCCTGAGCATCCCTAGCACCACCCATSGCATGAGCATCCCCACATCCATGGAGTGAGCATCCCCTATCCACAGCCTGAGCATCCCCACACCTATGATCTGAGCATTCCTGAATCCACAGCATGAGCAACCACAGCATGAGAGTCCCTGCATCCAYGGCCTGAGTATCCCTAAACTCATGGCCTAGGCATCCCTGGCACCCACAGCCTGAGCAAACCCACAACCATGCTTGCCCTTGTTCTGCCTGCACCCCAGGGCACCTACTGGACCAGTGTCAGGAGGCACCGAGCTGGTTTAGAGCTGAAGGGTGGCATTTTATCAGCCTGTTTCCAGAGACCACGGGGAAGACTGGATGGATCACTCCCTAGATCACTCCTAGCTGTGTCCACAAGCTGATATACAGCTGAGTCCCTTGCTCACACACAGAGGAGCCACTACAACCTAACAGCCCTCACTCTGTCCATGTCCTTCAAACACACATTAATGTGGCTACCAAGAGCAGCACCCAGCACCCAAACACAGGAAAGCCCAGCCCACACAGACAGATCCCAAGTGCCACAGGGAAAGTGAAGGGCAACCCAATCCAAAAAGCTCAGGAAACATGACCAGCAGCTAGGTCAAAAGTCCTGGAGACCTTAAACCTTCGGGTACCCCACTCCTTTAAAACCCAAGCTGGGAAAGGTTTTGGGGCCTGGGAAGGCTGGGATTGTGCAAAGCCCACACAAAATACCTGAGTTGCTGAAGACATGGCAGAATGAGCCAGAAGGGCAAACAGCTCTTTAAGCTAAATATATTTGTTCTYGGTGTGTAAAATGATCATAAACAGACTTGGGCTGGAAATGAGAAGACCACGTGAGGGTATGTCCTAGAGTGGCCTTTCAACAAGGCTAACGAGCAGGGGAAAGAGAACTCCTCCAAGAAGTGTTGGAGCAGTGTGTGCAAGGGTGACAAAAGTATCTGTGTGACGCAGGGACAGGAAGAAGACAGCTGAAGCWGCCCGAGTACTGTGTGTCACTGCCTTAAGGGCCATGGGTAGCATTAGCACCACGCTGCTAGGGATGGCCAGGCCAAGTGAGRTGCTGGAGACAGTTTGAGAGGTCCTGGACCACCACAGTGGGCAGAGGAACCCCCATCCCTGCACCAAAMACCCCTGCAGTCGCTACATCCCACAGCAGGTTTGGGATACGGGGTAACCACAGCTGCACTGACCATGGGTGAAAAGACAGGCTGAGAACACATTCCCTTACAGACTTTCCTGGAGGAGGCAGAAGCAGGAAGCAAAGAAGYGGGATGCTGAGAGCCACGGGGCAGGTGGCACCTGTTCCCTCTGTCCCCATAAGTGCCTGCTCTGCTGTGGCTCTGCTGCCACACTGTGCCCTTCCCACCCCACCGAGGCTGCTGGTGGGAACCATGACATCCACCACCTGCACTGGTGCATCCCCAGCCTCAGCCCCGCTCCAGGTGCTGCAGGAAGCCACCAGAATCATCCAGCCACCCTGGGGCACCTAGGATTTTATGTCCATCAAAGCCATTCCACATCCTGACATTCAACTAGGCCAACAGCAACGTCCTGCACCTGGGTCAGGGTAAGCCCAGTGTCAGCACAGACTAGAGGAATGTTGGAGAGTGGATGGATGGATGGATGGATGGATGGATGGATGGATGGATGGACATGGATGGATGGATGGATGGATGGATGGATGGACAGGGATGGATGGACAGGGATGGATGGACAGGGATGGATGGACAGGGATGGATGGACGGGATGGATGGACGGGGTGGATGGATGGACAGGGGTGGATGGATGGACGGACGGATGGACGGACCGACGGACGGACGGATGGATGGATGGAGAATACGATCAGCAAAGGCCTGGGGGATTCTGTCAAGTGGCAAATAGGACTTGACCCGGCCATGAGCACTGGCAAAGACAAGTGTCTCCCGGGCTCATCCTCAGCAAGGGAGAGAGGGAATGCTCCCCGTCTGTTCCACTCTCCCGAGACACCCTGGAGCTGTCTCCAGCTCTGGGGTCCCAGCACAGGACAATAGTACTGAACTGAGGGTGGGGTGAGGTTGGACATAGGGAAGAAATGTCAGATCATGAGAGGCTGGCAAAATTACCCAYAGAAGCTGTGGCTGCCCCATCCTGGAGGTGTCCAAGGCCAGATTGGATGGGGTTTGGAGCAACCTGGTCTAGTGGAAGTTGCCCTGCCCACAGCAGGGGGTTGGAATGAGAGGAGCTTTAAGGTCTCTTCCAATCCAAACTGCTCTGTGACTGTATCCCTGCTTCAGGCCAGATCTGCCTGGGGCAGGGGCAGTTCCATTAAGGCTGTAGATGAAGTAGGTAAGCAGAAGATGAATTGGGGGACAAGTTGTGAGTGCTTTCTATGTCCAGAACATGCCCAGACACCTTTCGCCAGATCCCTTGCTTTGCTGGGACTAAACCTGCTTCATCTTCAAAGTCTGCTGAAGTCTGGGCTGTCTCTTGATTTCCCATCCAAGGGAAGCTGGGAGTGGATCAAGGAGCAAAGAGAAGACAGGGGAACAAAGTCAGTCTGAAACACTCACATGTCCTCTCCACTGCTCATCCCAAAGGAGCATCACACAATCCTGAGCCTGCAGCCACAGCACTACTGCAACTCCTGATCTTCAAGGAAATCTGCTCCCTGCCCTGGTGGGACCAGGCACCAGAGAGAAAGTAGCCCCAGAATACCATTGCATAGTGGGAAGTGGAGCTGAGAGGGCACAGAAAGCCGTGTTTGAGGCAGACAGCTCCAATAGGAACCAGCTCCAGCCTCGTTCTTCCAGCAGCACTGGAGCAGCAGCTCTTTGGAGCACACTGGGCTTCCTCCTGGGACACACACCCAAAGGACCTGCTGAGAGGTGAGGTTGTGCTTACTGGAGAGCACAGAGCCAGCTCAGAGGAGTCCAGCTCAGAGGAGTCCAGCCAGCATCCTGGCACCCAGACAGCTCCAAACTGTCTTTTTGGCACAGGACTGTGATACCTCAACAGCATCAGACAAAGGTGAGCAGCTACAGCTTGCCTCCTTGCCCATCTGACACATCTCTCCACCAGAAAATGGTCTGCTAGCAATAATAGAGGCCACTCTCCGAGGAACTCCCAGCAGCCAGAGAGACTGAAAAAATTCACCCAGGCCTCACACCCTGGTGTCCAATGCCACCATCCTGTGCGTACACAGCTAAAATTATGAAGCTGGAGGTCAAGTGCCCATGGAAGTGAACCTCCCCTTCTGTCCTCGTGCAGCTGTAATAGATTCACTTCCAGGTCTGAAATATTTATTGGGTCTCCCGAAGCCTGRAGAGATGAGCTGAGCTGACAGGCTGAGAGACATGACTTGGGATTTGAAGATTTACGTCCCAGAGGCAATTCACTGAGCGAACAGCCTTCGTTACATAACACAGTGCTGGAGAGCAATGGAGCATGGTTGCTGGAGGGATGCGATGCTCAGAGAAGAGGAATGGCAAAGAAGCCCTTCCTGACCATTCCAGGAAAAAAAACAAACATGATTTCCCTCCTTTCCGCCTGGAATGCCACCCCAAAGCCACCTCCTCTGGGATGTGGCCCAGACCAAGGAGGAGCAGCTGCTTCCAGCGCCAGGAGCAACAACAGTCACAGCACTCACTGGGAAGGATTTTAGCAATGGGTTTACCAGGAGCTGTGACTCAAATCTGGAGTATCACAGCAATGGCCCCAACCCAAGGAGGAACACAGCCCCTCAGCTTCTCCAAGCCCACCCCAGTCCCACCATGATGCTTCCCAGCTGGGTGGGGAGACCTACCCAGTGCTCCCGCAGATGGATCTGAGCCTGTCAGAGCCACAGGCTGTCACCTCATTGGCTCAGTGGCAAAGCCAGCCAGCTGCCCACCCACTGGGCTCCAAAATAAGCCCAGACAGCAGTGGCAAGGCAGATCCAAGAACAGTCTGTGCAGCCAGAAGAGGGATCAGCGGGAAGAGAGGGATGAGCCCTTCCATGAGACACAGATCCTGCACCTCCACAGCGAGGCAGGTGGGTAAATCCAGGTCTCACACAAATACCTGGACCTCACCTTCTGCAAACAAAGAGCACCAAGGGATTGCATCTACCATTTAAGCACAGCCATTTAAGCAGATTCCAGTGAGATTGTAGCCATGGAGTCCCACTCTTCTATTACTGACCCTGAGAAAGCAGCTATTCACCAGCAGCCACTACACATCTCCATCCATTCCTCCACTCAGTGCTCCAACAACAGTGCCAATCACTGCCCATCCACTTTCCAGACTACCAACCCAGCTCTATCCCAGTCTAAAGCCCCACTTCAAAATCCTCCAGCTCCAGAAAGGACTTGCTGGTGGTGTTTAAGGAGTTTGTATTTCTGATAGAGAAGCTACACCCAGAACAAACCAAGCTGCACAGCACATGTGCCTCCAGACAAGGATGAGAAGTCCTGAAGGAACATTTCACATCATCTTGCAGTGAAGGTTCCACATGATGCTAAAGTAGTTAAGAGATTACCAACAAGTAAATGAGGTGCTGTTCCAGAGAGGACAAGCTGCATCCCAAATCCCTGCAGAGGGCAACATCTTGCCCTGATGGCCATCCCAGGTGTCACACCTCGTCATGTTAAACAGCAAACCCCAGTGAGCACATCCCAAAACCTGCCTCTCACAATCTACATTTTAGTGCCCTTTGGCTCCATTCTCCTCCCATGCCTCATGGGAACTTGCTTCTGGATTTCCAAATTAATCTCAATAAATTCACAGCCCTGGGTTACAAACAGCTTTGCATTTATGAGCAGGTTCTCTGTGGGTTCAGGAACACAGGAGGGTGGGGATGAGGCTGCCAGCACAGACAACCACCTGGAAGAGAAGGTCCAGAGGTGGCCACCAAAATGGTCCAAGGGCTAGGCCAAGGGGCAGTGGGGTCAGATTGGACATGGGGAAGAAATGTCAGACTATGAGTGTGGTGAGGAGCTGGCAAAGGTTGCCCAGAGAGGTGGCTGCCCCATTGYTGGAAGTGTTCTGGGGAGATGGGRCAGGGCTTGGAGCAAGTAGCCCACTGGTGCAAATTAAGGTGTCCCTGCCCATGGCACGGAGGTTGAACTGGATGAACTTTGAAGATCCCTTCCAACCAAAGCACTCCGTGATTCTGAGCCCATACACCTCTGAGCCCTATCACATCTCCTGGACACACCACAATGCTACAAATCACTAATTTCTGATTAATGTGTGGCCTCCTCTCTTCCTGTCCAAACAATTCTTGATATGAAAAATTGAATTCTCTACAATACCAAGGCAAAGTAATGCTGTAAAACAAAAGCAGAAGCATTTCTGATGTCCTGGATGCTTCTGAAAGTCATGGCAACATCATCACATTTTGTTCATTGCAGGTCTCAGACTTTTAAACAGTTATTATGCTTTTAGGCTACAAGTGCCCTTTGCAGCGCCCAAGCGGACCCCGTGCCACTGCAGCAGCCAAGAGCACAGCAGTGACAGCTCTTCCCTAAATACCCCCAAACAGGAACACTGCAACACCTTACACAGCAAGCACAAAGGCCTGGAGGATGACTGAGCAACAACTTGAGACACGTGAATTTCCTTGAGAAAATCCCTTGCTTCCAGGCTTGGCCAAGGAAATTTCAGCTGAGGAGCAGCTGCCAGAAGAGGCAAGCCTGATACAATTTAGGAATGGCCAGTCCTTGCAAGTAATTACAGTATCTACTGATTTGACATAAGGCTGGACGCATAGCAATGTGTATGTGGGCACCCTCCTGGGATCTCTAGGAACAAATGAGAAGTGGATGGGAGGAGGGTAGATGACCAGAAAGAGACCTGATCTCAGTTTTTCAGACAAAGCACTGGGAGCATGAGCAGCGCTCAGCCCACGACAGCAACACCTTTGCCAAAATGAGGGCTGCCCATGGCCCAGAGCCATCCTGCAGGGTCGACCTTGTTGTATTCAGCACCCCTGTGACACCAGCATCACGATGGAGGCGGGCAAAAGAGAGCCACCTGGGCTCACTGCCACACTGAAAGCAGAGCTTGGGCCAGCACAGCTGTTTCAGGGCTGTCCTTCAGGAGGTGAGCCTGGGCAGGGTCCACCCCCACTCCACAGTGCTCAGTCCTGCTTTCCCTACACAGCTCACCTCTCACATCCACAAGCTCCATAGCAAGGGCTTTGCAGATACCAAAGCTGGAAAGCCTCTGCTGACCTCAACACCCCCACAGCTGGTTCCTCTGGCTCTCCTGGGAGAGAACTGCTCCCACCTGGGGAAAGGGGACCTCAGCATTCACAGTTCTAACTCTGCCAGATCCCCCAGACACCAAAATTGGGTGTTACCCAGTTGCCACCTCTCGGGTGCTCAAATCCCTAGCTCCAGCTCCTAGCAGCAAATCTCCTCCCTGGAAGACCAGGCTGAGGAAGAAAGAGGTCCCTTTGACCAGTCAGCAACAAATTGTCCCCAGGACAGAGATGCAAGGTCCTAAGGGCCCACTGCTGGCTCAAAGAGGAACTGTAACGTTTCTGGGCCAAGTAGGTGACATTCAGTCTGTTCCACCCTTTCCCAGGCAGCCCAGGGCAAGACAACAGCCAACCACCACAAAAACACCCAGCTGTTCTTCCCAGCCTCTGCACTGCCTCATCCTTTCAGAAATCCCCCTCTTGCTGGACTCCCACTACCTGTCCAGGTTTTAAAGCCATCAGTCACCAGGCAGGTCCAAGCTTTCCCTCACCATCCAGCCATGGCCACCTGCAGACACAGGGAATTGTGCCTGGCTCCAGCCACCCCATCAGTGCAGCTACGTGCCTGCAGGGCACACAGAGCTTTCAGCTTACTCACTCTCATCAGGGTTGGGTGAGGCGAGAATGGCACTGTGCTTCCTCTTCACTTCCTCCACATTCTCCGAAATTTTATCGATGAACCCTCGAATTTCTTCCACCTGTGGAGTGATACAAGATATATGGTCTGTGACAGACCTGGACTTTTGGAAAGTGAAGGGATTTTTGAACCCTATTCCAAAGTAACCATGATATGTCTGAACCACAGCAACCATCTTCCTGGATAAATATTTTCCAGCTGGAAACTATAGGACCACTGAGGAATCAGATCTTCCCCATCCTACCAGCCAGCTCTGAGTCACAGCAGCAAAATACAGACTGTATGGCCTGTATTCTTTGTGACGCACTGAGAAACTTTTGGGATTTATAGAAATCAGCACCTGATCGATTCCCAGACTCTGCCCCTCTGCAAGAACACTGCTGGGGCTGCACAACCCAGGCTGGTAGCAGCTCAGTCCCCCATGGCTCCTTGCTCCATAAAAAACTCCAGAAAACCCAATCTGATCCTCACCCCTGATTCCAGGGAGGCCACTTTTTCCAAAAGATCCATTCTAGCATTTCCCTGCACTTCTCTACTACAGGGAGACACCAGCATTGTCAAGAAAGGAAACCTCTCCTGTGCTCTCTGCCTGTCAGGCTGCTCACCCTCTAACGCAGTCTTCTTCGGCTCACACCACCCCTTTGCTCATCTTCCTCCACTTGCACATCAGATTTATCCCAGTTCCCACTCCATTGCCTGCACAGATCCATTTTAACACCCCCCACACACATGCCATGCTAAGGGTGTGCTAAAAATCCGCATGCAGATCTTACTGCCACCCACATGCCAGAAGACAACCTCTTGTTTGGGAATGGGAGGCACAAAATTAAATCAATCCCATGCAGAGTCTGCTGCTTTGCAGAAGTGCTCTGGGGGAAGGCCTGAGAGCTGCGTGCGAGGCTCCCCTGCTTCCATCACCTGTGCAATGGCCTCGCTGGGCTCTGGAGGAGCAGAGGGAGCGTGAAAGCATCCATAGGGCAACACAGCCTCAGGTCTGCAGGTTCAGCACTCAGAGCAAAACCCTGAGCATCAGCTGAGCAGCACTAGCCAGGGCAGGCCCCTCAGCTTGTGGCAGCAGGAAGCCTGGGCCATGCACAACCCACCCTGGTGCCAGCAGAAATGTCTGAATCAGCTTCAAAGCTACACTGGAGGAACAATCCTCTCACCTGCTCGAAGAACTCATCCATGAAGCGATCCCGGTCCACGCTGACGGTGACTTCATCATCATCGTCACTGTCCTTTGCCTGCAACAACATTGAGAGAGAAAGGCATCAGAGTGCTTGCTGCAGAGTTTGCTGCTCCTCAGGGGCATCTTCCCCTTCTCCTGTGCTGACCTGCTCCAAGGAGCTGGGGCAAACACCAGCCAGAGTGTGGGACACCCCAGGTGCTGCCACTCCAAGCTCCCAGGGCTCTGAGAGAGCAGAGGACAGCCAGAAGTGAGGGATGGCCAAAACACCACAGCAGCCATTGCACAACCTCCATGGTGAGCACAGGATGCAGCTAAGGACACCCCACATTCATGGAGTGGGAGCTTCAAGGGCACCCTCAGCCCTGTGTGAGCACACCAGCTTTGCAAAGAGCAGGAATGGGAAACACCACAGATTTCACCATGGGAAACACCAGAGATGCTGTGACAGGAAAGCATGAAAGATGCTAAAATGGGAAACATGGGGATGAGAAAACACAAAGAATGTTGATAGGTAACATGAGGAATGCTGCAATGGCAAACACCAGGGATACTCCCATTGGAAAACACCAGGTATGCCACCATGGGATACATAAGGAATGCTGCCACAGGACACACTACAAATGCTGCTGTGGGAAAGTAAAAGGGATGCTGCCATGGGAAAGCACGAGGGATGCTG
>NW_026623482.1:1115307-1118518 GCF_030028575.1 Malurus melanocephalus | reverse complement strand
AGCTTTTATTCCCCTGTCTTTGATTGTTTGCTTTTATCTTCCCAGAGAAAACACCAAGAAAGGGAGAAATAAAAGAGAAAATCTTCTGGTTTGGAACTTTAGAGTAGCAGTGCTGATGGTGGATTTGAATGGCCTTCTGTCATTTGCCTTTAGCCCTATGGTGCAACAGTTTAAAGCCTATCATTAATTTATTGTGAAACAAACTGAGKGGAAGTAAATCCCCATGGGATTCTAGACAACTACAAGGATGCATATTATTGTCATTGTCATKTATGAATGCATATTTATTTTGGCTGACCTACTGAAATTCCACCATGCTGAGATTGTTTCAGGCCAGAGCATTCCTATGTCTCTGAAATGTTTACTCTGCCATTCCATGGGAACACTTTGTCTTCATAACATTACATCAGTGGCAAAAATGCCACCTGGAGATGCTCATTCATGTTCTTGGATGTAGTAAAATGTGTTGTGTCCAAGGTCAAAGCTATGTACCAATACACAGAATTAGAATCACTACAGCTAAATTCAATTTCCAGACTTTCTCTGCATTATTTACAGAAGACATTTTGAAGGAACAGAATTTTTACCCAGGCTCAAAGGCTATTACACAGAATCCTGGTTTTGTCTGGAACAGACTTCATTTTTCACCCTAGCAGCTGGTACAGTGCTGTGGTTTTGATTTAGGATGAGAATAATGTTGATAACACACTGATGTTTYGGCTGTTGCTGTGCAGTGCTTACCCTAAATCAAGGGCTTTTCAGTGCCTCATGCTCTGCCAGGGAGGAGCTGCACAAAAAAYTGAGAGGGAGCAGAGTCAGGAGAACTGACACAAACTGTCCAAAAGGATATCCTAAATCATAGAATATCGTGCCCAGTATATGAACAGGGGAGAATTACCTGAAAGGGGACTGTTCATGGCTCAGGGATGGGCTGGGCATCAGTCACACGTGGTCTGAAATGGTATTGTACACTGCTTGTTTTTCTGTTTTTTCTACTCTCTCCCTACTCACAGCATTGTTACTATTATTATTGTTGTATTATTATTGTATTATTATTGTTGTGGTTGTGCTGATGTTTCATTATTTTATTAATACTTTTATTATTAATATTATTGATATTATTAATATTATTAATGTTATTAATATTATTAAAATAAAATAAAATACTTTCAGTATTTTATTAATACTTTTATTATTTCTTTATCATTATGATTATATTTTGTTTGAATCCGTAAATTGTTTTTATCTAAAATCACAAAATTTTCCTTTTCTTTCTAATTCTCCTCCCCAATTGGACAAGGAGGGGAGTGTGGGGAGTGAGCAAGAGGCTGGCTGTGGTTAAACCATGTCATAAAGACATATTGCTTTCACCAAGATACACAGAACTGCAGACTTCTAATTTACTTCCTAGACCCTGATCCCTAAATGCTTTCATTCAATTTTATAGGAATTAAAGTTTAAAAATGCATTCACTTGTTAATAAAATGATAAATAAAACAGGCAATAAAAACACCCAAGGATTCCACCCTCTGGCTAAAATTGGGAAGAAATAGTCTTTTCCCCAATGACTTTCATCCCTTCCATTTTTTTTTTTTTTATCTGACAATGAGCAGTTGGAAGTGAATGTCCACGAAAATCAGTTAGCTCTTATAAAATAAGTCATTTCCTCAAAGCAGTGAAGATTTATTAATGCAACAATTTACATTGCAATGAAGAAAAAAGAAATGGTGTTTTGCTGTTTAAAACATACCTGGGTGGGATTCAATAAAGCACATTTTGACAAAATGCAAGCCTGATGTCTGTTTCAAGGAGATACTGAATTAATAAAGGCTTCCAACTTTTTCTTTATTTTATTTAATTTTTTTTTTGTATACAAGACTTTGGTATACAACTGCTACCACACGTGTGCTGCATTCCAGCTGTCATCATTATTCTTTCCTTGCTCTTGTGTTGATATTTGTCACTCAAACAGAGCAAACAGCAAATTGTCAGATCATGTCCTGGGACCTGGGCAGGGTTTGGGGGAGCTCAGGGGGGCTGKGCAGGCAGGGAGGGCTGGGGGGATGCCCTGAGGATCCCAACAAAAACCACAGCAGCGTATAAAAACACACCAAGGTGACAACCAGCAGTGTCAGATATCACCAGGGAATGACAGCTTGCCCCAGCSACCAAATAATGAGGCAGAAAAAAATCAGAAAAATGAAACAACTCGAGGGCTTACATCACATCCAAGACAATTTCCTCATTCTCCTCATCCTTCTATCATAAATCTGARTCCTTACATGTGTAAGAAGCCTTATAACGGTTCTTAAACATTTTGAGYGAAATTTACTCTCTCATTGCTATCTTTAAATCCAAAGTCATGCTGAATTTATAGTGTTATGACTGAGAAAAGGAGTTTGCTTTTCTTGCAAARCATTTTGTGCCACAGTGCATGAAGAGTGCTGTTAAAATAAATTACATTTTAGCTCCACAGAGTACTTCCTTCTAACACAAGTGCTTCCATTAAAGTAGCAAGGTTTGGATATTCAGCAYTTCTGAGAACTGCATCTCTATATGTCAGTTTCTATATATAGTTTAAAATGCCAAAATTTAGCTGTTCACGTTTGAAGATCCTGGCCCATTTTTAGAGGTGGCAGAGCAGAATTCTAATTTTAATCATGACCCAGATTGAAAATTCCTGCTAACCTGAAACATCAAAATGGCTAATGAGCTCATAAAGGGCTGGTCACCAATAAGTATGACCTCTTAAATGAGAAATAGTTTCCAAAGTTGGCCATTTTTTTCTTTCTCTGATATCTATAAAGTAAACTCTAAAGAACTGGGTAGCCAGCATTTCTTTCATTGTTCTCTTGGGTTTGGAAATYGGAGTGCAACCTTTTCAACATGTCTAGCTTGAAACCTAACCTTTTATATTGAAAAATGATGTATTAGAAGGTCTGGAGGCTGGTAAAGGAGGAAAAAAATTTCTTCTTTTATTTTAGTATTGCTTTTAATACTTTGGAAATCTGAATGTGTAGCACACAGAAAATAACATATGGTGAACCTGCAAAACAGGGAATGCTTGGCTTCTAAATGGGTTTGGATTTTGGTTTGATTTGTTGGTTTGGTTTGGATTTTGTTTGTTTCTTTGATTTTGTTTGTTTGGGGAGGTTTGGTTTGGTTTTGTTTATTTGTCTCAAATGCTGGAATTGAATTGTTTCAGTTGTGA
>NW_026623482.1:1112322-1115172 GCF_030028575.1 Malurus melanocephalus | reverse complement strand
CTGCTGCAGGCGGCGGCTCCGTCGGGAAGAGCAAACACGAGGTTGTCGCAGGGTCGAGATGCCTCGGGAAAGCGGCGAAACAGAGCACACGGAGAAGACAGGTGCGGACAGGGAAGGCAGGACCACAGGGAGAAAAGGAAAAGCGAAGGAGCAGGGGGAGGCCAAGGTGATCCTCGAGGCGGACCCCCGCTACCTCCAAGAACTCCAAAGGAAAATGGCCCCCGTTGTGTCGCAGTTAGCTGCTTTTATATGCCTCGCCCTCCTATTTCCCGCACGTTTTTTTCCACGCGCTGTTTTCCCGGGCATCCGGGCATCTCTCTCACCAACAATGGCGGCAGGGCCCTTGCAGAGCAGTGGGGGAAGCTGTCTCTCCTGTGACTGGCTGCCAGGCAAAACCTCCTGAGGGACAGAGCTCCCAGCAAGCGCACTACTCCCGGAAGCCATTTTTTACCTCGTGGAACATATGTTGAGGCATGAATAAGAATCAGACTAGTCTCTGTCAAGCTGTCTTAGCAATCTACCTTCCTCACTATCMGTCATCATCCAAACAAAATCCTGATGAAAATTTGCTTCTCTGTCAACATGCATTAGAATGCAAATTTACAAATTCAAATCTACCCAATAGTAAGAAGAGGGGAGGAAAAAAAGGCAACAAAGCCCCTCACAAAACAAATCTTTGTTCCTTGTTTCAAAGCAGAAAAGGATTTTTTATTCGTGGTGTTATGTGTTTCATTCTTAGGTTTGGGTCGGTATGAAGAACTCATCCAGTAAAACTAAAAAATATTCACCTGACAAAAATCACTCTTCCATAAAGTCTTAATATTAATATTTTATACTGATTGAAAACTTCATATATTCTATGTTTCAAATGAAACTACAAAACTCTGTCTACACACTAGGGAAATTTGAAGTTTCACTCAGAAAATACTATAAAAATTTCAGTGCTGAATATGGCAAACAAAAAAAAAAAAAAACATTCTTGCGTCATTTCATATTGGAAATTACATGCTTGAATCTTTTATCTTGTACAGAGAGAAAATATCCTAACAAATTTTTGCTAGAAATGTTTCCTTCATTTCTGATAAATTGCAAAGAGAGAATATCCAGTATAGGATACTGTTCAAAAGTTTTCCACTCTGTAAACACCCGCTATGAAATAAAGCATAGAGCCGTCGAAAAATGTCATAGCTCTAAAATTAAAAAATGCRCTTAAAATTGCAGAGTATTACAATGTGAGAAAACAGTAAAATTTAAATKAAATTTAAGACAAGGGGAACAGCATCCAAAAGAGTTGTTGTAGAAGGTTGGCTTTGATCCACAATAGGGAGAAACTGTGCAGTAATCCTGAGTGAATGAGAGGCACAAATAATTCGTGGTTGATCCTTAATCCATCCTCATGCCCAGCCTTGCTATGTGTTACCAARGATCCATATCTTTGTGTCCTCATCTTCCCTTGGCCTCCTGGCAGACTGTGTTGGGAAAAATTGATATAAATTATAGTAAATTACTGTTCAAAGACCGCCAAATAATATGGGATATCTCATTTCTTCCATGCTATTGTGGCCTTTGAAACAGTGAACACTGTAACTCAAATTGCATCTCTGCTGGGGCAGGAATCAAGCAGATTGTGCAGTATGCAGAATAAAATATCATCCTAAGAAAGGTGGATTCAGGAGATTGCTGTCAGAGTCTCACTTTTGGATTGAGAATATTGGCAGATGTGAATACTGCCAATTCTCARAGTAAATAGAGTAGCTCGTAACAGAACTATTGTTTCAGACTCTCAACATATTTTCTCTGAAATCAGAACAAATATATTTTTGCACAAAGAAACAGAAAGCAGAGAMAACCCTTGTCTTTGCACTGTCTCTGTTTTTGCCTCCATATGTCACCAGAAATATGCCTGGGTTAAGGGGAGCAATTTTCCTTTTCCCCCCTAGTAATTAAATCAGAAACTACACKATAAAATTGTGCTTTTATAACCTTTAGCCATTCTTTTCTCTTCCTTATTCTGATCAGGTCYTTGAATATGAATGAGGTGTTTAAATGAGAATGGAGCCCTGTTACAGCTTAAAATCTGAAGCTGGTGCTTGGATCACATACTTATAAAGCTTTTCTCTCTGTTCCTGCTACATCGGGATTTTTTAAAGAAACTTTCTAACAAAGCTGAATGTTCCACATCACTAGCAGCAACCTCCTGCAGTGTGGTTGCACCCAGGGAGTGAAAAACCAGAAAAAGATCTYTCTGAAAAATGAATTAATTTGATGAGTGGGATAAAGATGACACCTAGCCTCTAAACCTGACTGTAGGTAAAAGCTCTTTACCCAAAACCAAATACACAATAATAGAATTTTCCACTCCATTTGATGCTCAGTCATTTTGCCTGAACTCACTAAGCTTCTGTTCAATGACTGCTCATAATTATAAAGCTTTGTGTCTCTGCTGTGCACATCACATGGAAGACCTGCTGCAGGTTCTCATGTCAGTGGAAAGATTAATTGAATTTATAAACTCCACAAAATWGTTTCAGAGTTATCAGAAGATGAGAAAAACAAAATTGCCAAAACTTGACTTCCCAATATATGTGTATATCTTGTATTTTCAGACTACTTTAACATCTTTTTCTTTCCCTTTCTGTGTTCTGGTAGTCCACTTTTTCTAAGTGACTTTTCATAAAAATGACCAAATATAGAGGCATTTTTTTGTATAAAAGAGTTATTTCTTGTTAACCAAATTTGTATAATACTTCATTAACTCCTTAGAAATATGTTTTCCACAACATTTTTAAAAGCTGTTGGAAAATAGGCTTTTTCCAGCAAAAAAGAGAAAGCCTTGCTTTCTTATCTTTA
>NW_026623482.1:1088648-1109958 GCF_030028575.1 Malurus melanocephalus | reverse complement strand
AGTGGCAGTCTCCAGCACTGGTGGCATTGTTGCCACCTCCTCCAGTTTTATGGCCCAGTAGTGCATCTCTGATCATCATGGCAACCTGTCATGTCAGCTCTTCAACACAAACTTTCCTTCTGAAATTTAACTCCCAAACAGTAATCATAAATGAATATTTCCAATTCTCGGTCCAAAAATTTGACAGTTTTCAAGGTTGTGTTCTGTTGCTGTTTTTTTTCCTCTGTATCTCTCTGTTTTCTGTGTCACTTATTGCAATTGTTTGGAGTAATGTCTGTCACAAAAACTGCTGTATCATACACAAACACAGTGGAAAAGAGCCATCTCAGAACAAATAAATGACAAACCATTTAGAAAAGGTGCTGTTACTTTCCAAGGAATATAATGCCTTCGGCAGAATGTGCTTTTTGATATTTAACATTGACTGCTCAATGTAAGTAGGTCAGCTTCTGTGTATACAAGATTTTTCTCCTAATTCCTGCGCATATACTAACAGCTTAAAGATGGTAAGTCTCTCTGTGTTTTCACTGTATATTGTTGTGCATTTTAGTGATAAAATCCATGAAACCATGTTGCTGGTGGGCTTGGGAAGAAGCAACTTTGAGTACCAACTGTCTGATTTTCTAGCAGTAGCAGGGAGCTGTAGCTTTTTTTCTCATTGCAGTCATTACAGCTATTCAGGTGTTTCAGACTAAATGCCAAACATTACCAAAAAAAATAAAACAAAACAAAACTACACGAAACCAAAACAAAACCACTGCAAAACAAACTCAGAATTGAGCAAGTGCATGATAACCAGTTCAATTGAGCAAGGCTTTACTCAATTATTTCATTGAATTAATGCATTTAGCAGAAAAAAGGATGCTGTTCACCTCTCTAAAATGTTTGTCTGCCTTTTAAGTGTCACTTTACTTTTGAATGCCTGCCCATCCTAATTCCTTATTTGTAGAGRTTTACAGCATTAATTCCTTTTTTTTAATAATTCTTTGGAATATATTCAGGTTCTGCACTTCAGTTTAGCCAAATTTCCTTCATTTAAGAAGACTGTCTACGTTCTCTTGACCAGTACAAGGGCAATATTTTTGTAATTTCAGTGGTTTCCACTGGTTTACCTCRGCTCAGTATTGACACTGTAGATGAGGAAGGAAATAAGAGAGAAAATGAGATTGGTACARTAAAACCTTAGTAAAAAATATGTTCATTTTTATTCCAGATTTTAAAAAATTGTGAGATTTATGAAATATGGATTTATATAAGAATCAAAGTCATCTATCTGTATCTGAAGGAAAGATAGAAACAGGAAAACCTCTGTGTCAGTGTTTTCTATCAGGTATGAGTGTCATATTCTACATTGAATGTGTGGGAGTTTAAGCCAAAAGACCAAGTTAAATGAGAGAAAACCAGCAAAAAAGCTGCAAAGTTATTTTTCTGAAAATATTTTGGAAAGAAAAAAATCTGGACAAGGATGCAAGGCTCAGTGTCATGTCAGATTTAATTTTAAAGTTTCATCAGAGCCAGGGATTCYAAAATTCATAGTCTTTGTGCCTTCAGTTTTGTTCTGTAATGTACTTATAATATATTACCTCTTTTCCCAGCAATTTTTCTTGATATTTACCATTAGAATAAATACGGTGTTCCTGAGATCCTAAAACCACAAAGGAGAGATTTGCACTCATCTAGAATGCTCTTGCCATCTGCTAATCTGTTAGAATTTGGACTGATCAGGGGAAATTATTCCAGCAGAGCATTTCAGATTTTATCCTCTTCCTCCTTCATAAAATGAGCTGTTTACTTTCCCCTTTATATCCCTTGACTTGCTTGATCTGATTAATTTTCATTGGATTCGGAAAATCAAAAGTAAATACTCCAGCAGGAAGGATCAGAGTAATCCACTCTTCTTATGAGAAGAAAGAAGTACTTAGAAAAGTGGAAGGAGAATAAAAAGAAAAAAAAAGAATTCTTACAGAGAGTGTGAAAGTCATTGGACAGATGAGTTCTTAACAGTCAGAAGAGGGAGAAAATTCCCAGAAGGATGTTAGGGGCAGGAGTGTATTTATTATGGAACAATTCTGGAGTAGCCACCTCATCCATGTCTGTGTAGGATGACCAGGAACCCAAAGCTGAGCTCCCTGGAGGCAGCAGCCACTGCTGAGATCACAGGAAGGTGGCACCAAATGTGTCACCTCTCAGCACKGCTTTCATTGAAAAAGGCACACTGGCAAAAGCAGAGGAAAACCCCARAATTCAGCTTTTGCTCTAAAACCACGACTCCTACACTGTCTGCAAACACCACTGCCTAAACCAGAACAGATTTGCAGCCTCTCAGCTCTGAACCAAATTTCCTGGAGAAGGAGTGTGTCCTAGGGAAATGTCATGACACGATTTTTGTTCTGCTGTTCTTCCCAACAATTCATTGGGGGCCACTGGACTCATCTCTGGACTCAATGGACCCTTGATCTGTATTTTGAGAGCCATTCTTCAGTTCTCATATACCTTGGCTTAGAGGCTGACTTGTGATAGCAATGGCATTATTTCAGATAATTGYCTGAGCCTGCTGCTACTCAAAACATCCAGAAACAGCCACCTGATACCTTCCTTCTTTATTTAGCAGAGAATATGCCTGGGGACCTTTCAAAGAAAGGGAGTTGAAATTCWAAGTGGGATGAATGTTATAAAGAATTGGCTTGTTTAGAGATTCTGTATATGTATTTTATTCTGTGGAAAGGATGTAATTAAACAGAAGAYATTTTGCTTGTCCCAATCCTACCTGATGTATTCTGATCTAAGAATATATTATTTTTCTGTATTTGTGCAGTTTTAACCCCAGACACATACCATMCTGTGTCTTGCTATTTCCTCCATCCCTCTCCAGTGAGATGGGGAGAATAATCAGGGAAAAAATAAAAAATCCTCATAGACTGAGATAAGAACAGTTTAAAAATTGAAACCAAGAAAAATAGCATTATACTAATGATAACACTGATGAAAATAATAATGATAGTGATAATAATAATAGTAATAAGGAATAAGAAAAGAAGAAGAAGAAGAAGAAGAAGAAGAAGAAGAAGAAGAAGAAGAAGAAGAAGAAGAAGAAGAAGAAGAAGAAGAAGAAGAAGAAGAAGAAAAAAAAGAAGAAGAAGAAGAAGAAGATCTTGAATTCACAGGACATATTTTAAATTTCCTTATAACTCAAAAGTCGTGATATTGAATTTGAAAAAGTCTGGTTCAGACCTAGAGGCATGAGTGATCACAGGTAGAGAGCATATTTGTAAATTAATCTTTCATCTTCTCACTCGTGAGATCAAGGATTTACTAAATTTTTAATAAATTACTGGTTTAGTATCTTCTTTAATAATTCATACCTTAAGAGATACAAAATCTCTTTCTTGGCTTTTACATGTGTGCTTCAAGAAAATGTGTGGACAATTCAGTCTTAAAGKTCTTATTAACCCAGTGTTTACCTCCTGGAAGACACCACAGAAAGAGAAGGCTTCTGTGCAAAGGCTGCTTGGGGAAGTTCTCACTTTTTGTTGAAAAGTAAAACTCTGTTTGGCCTCAATTTTGTGTGGAGTTTCAGATTTTTCTGTTCTTTGACCCTGGCAGAGAGCTCTGTCACGAGATATGCCAAAGGCCAAGGGGTAAAGATCGTTTGTAGGAATTCCTCTAATAGCTTTTTGGGAACCTCCCAGGGCTGAGACTCATTTTCAGTGCCCTGAGTGCAATAACAGGACTAAATTGCTCTGAAATCTTCATCTGGATTCTCCACCTCACTTGCTACTTGCCTAAGCTGCATTATGTGTTTGTACATTGTGTGTGCATGCATTTATTTTTAGGTATGTATAAGCTTTAACATTGAACAAAATAAAAGCAATATCCTAATTTCTTGGTGCTACCAGACAGAAAGCTACATAAAGATATTCAAAATATATTCTTAATTTCACTTAATGATGACACTAAATCTCAAAATGTAGAAGATATTGTCGTGAACCTTTGTAACATTTGAGAGTAACTTTTTTCTTTTTTTTCTGTTTCCTTTTAAGGCAAAAAAAGAAGAAAATACTAAACAGACTAAAAGACTAAATAGACTAAGCAAAGGAAGAATGGCTTAGGCATTTCTGTGTATTTGCTAATACAACTATTGTTGCCATGGTAGTCACTTTTTTTTTTGTACAGAGACTGCTGTGAAAACTAAAAAGGTAATCAAAGTGCAATTTTTGATTTGCTGACAACTTTCTACTCTTTTATTTCTGTTTTTCTCACTGGAAACAAGGAAAATTTTGCTCAGTTACATTACCCGAGTTCAGAAAAGTTGATTGTTTTGAGACCACACAGAACATGTTTCAAGAACTTTTGTGCAGGGTGTTGGCTACCCAGGTGCAAAGCTAGCCAAGAAGCCAATGGAGGAGGATGCCAGGTGGGAAAAAGGGCAGCTGGACAACCATGAAATCCAGGGAAATGGGCAGGCAGCTTTTCACCCACCGTGGTGCCAGCTGGATTGCAAGATGTGGAAGGGAAACCTCTCCGCCTGCCAGGTCTCCATAAAAAATGCAGAAGAACCAGCTGGTTTCCAAGGAAAACAGCATTTTGTGGAACCAGAACCCTCAGGTGGGAATTTGCTTTATGAATTGTTGAGCCAGGAGCCCAGGCAAGGCCAGAGTCATCATACAGGAGGCAGATTTTGGGTTCCTCCTAGGAAGATCAGGGCAGCAGGGCASGGGGYTGAGCAGAAGCAAATCTACAMYRCAGCTCAAGSCAGAACTGTTTMTCTGCTCTAYGACYTACACAGARCTCCCAGGAAAAACTGAAAAAAAATGCATGGGTAGGGCTTCCAGGTAAGGTTGGAAATGGCAGAGAAAAGAAGTTAATGCACTCACAATTATTATTCCTTAGACAGAGATCAACTGTCATTTGTGCAGTCGCATATGGATTCTGAAATGGGGTGATTTGTTTGCTTTTTTTTTTTTTATTGCCTGTATCTATTGTGCATTAAACATCAAAGTCAAATAGGTAGAGAAAGGATTTAGAAAACTAAAACATAATGTGGAGGTTGTTAAATCCAATGGTAATAAATATGTTATCTCTGCAACTAAAAATGGAGAGTGTAATGTTCGTGTACATCCAATTTTCATCCACAAAATAACATTACATAATGGTGTACTTTTCAGACTATGGACTGTAAAATTGAGTTTTWAAATCGATGAATAAAAAGATTACTGTGTCTTTGAAGACAACTCTGAACTGTAGCATGTCTTTCTAACAATAAGTTAGTCTCTCTCTAGGAGAGTATTCACTTATATTGATAATATTACACTGCTGAAGATGATGCATGTGCTCAGGGCATTCTGTTGACTTCAGTTATTCTAAATAGCATTAAAAATATGAGCTACATTTCCAAGCATTATAAACTGAAGAGATGAAGAGATTTCCAGGAGTATTRTGTGAGTCATCAAACTTAACAATTCCAATGCAAACTAACTTCTCACTGAAGCTAGCAGGGTTCAAATGAATGCTCACAGAGTWATCTTTAGCTCCATCTGTTTCACTGAGCATGAACTAATATAAGTGTATGCTTGAAAGGGGGTGTTCATTGAATCAAAGTCGAAATGAAAGTTCTCTGGCCTTCAGTGTGAATAACAGGGACTTTGATTTGCAGTGAAATTTGCTTCACAAAAAACGGTTGTAAACACCTTATTGCACAGATGCAGCATGATTCCCTTCCTTCCTTCTGCCTTCTTCTACCCTTTTTTTTTTTTTTTTCTTCAGATAAGGGTGCATTTTACTTTTTCAGATCTTTACCACTTAAATCTGCCATCTAACTTGTGGAAGAAATAATGTGGAAGTTCTACGTATACAAACTCTACAGTCACAGATATGTAAGTGCACTGCACTTCTTTCARCTATATAACATTGTTCATTCCAGAGTTAAAAACGAAAGAATTCAGGGGGGCAAAGTTAAGGGATAACACAGCCCCAGCATTCAAGGATTTGCACCACCTTTTCAGTCCAATGGTGATTTTTGGTCTGGGGTCTTCTAACATCTTTTAGGGTTCTTGCTCTTCTTTCCACTCAGGTGGGACATTAACTGTTATTATCTTGACAGATTGCAGCTTCTGCTGATGTTTTTATCCTCCTTAACTCTGGTTTGTGCTTCATGTGTACCTGTTCCATGGCAGAGCCTGGGAAACCAAAGCACTAGATTTGGGATAAGCATTACTTAGCAACAACTAAAACATCAATATGTTATCAAGATTCTTCTCATGCTAAAAACAAAAACAGCACTATACCAGTAACTAGGAAAATTGCTAAGAAAATTTACTCTATTACAGCAGAAAGCCTATCTAGGTGAAGATCCTCATTTTATGGCCTAAGGCTTCAATAAATGTAACTTCTCCGACTGAGTGAGCAGAGCTAAACCACCCAAYATTATAAAAATAAGTGACTCATCCTGTTTAAACCTTATTTATTTAAGCCAAACAACTWATACCTCACAACAGGCAAAGTGCTGAAAAATAGTTTTATTTACTAAGGATTTTTGAAATGGTTATGTATTTGTTTTCCAAAATGATGAAGGGGTAGAAATAACTGCCTGTAAATGCCTGGCTGGTGGAGAACCCTCTAGAATGATTACTTAGACAATGCAGTGCTTTTTATTGCATTATATTATTCATCCGTGTCTTAAAGAACTTAGTGCCTGATTTACAAGGTTATGGAGGGACCTACAGATCCACATGAAATCCCACTGTCTATCTGAATCTCTTGGCATAAAATACCAAGGGAAAAAAAAATCTAGCTGTTCCAGCTCTTTCTGGTAATTTCCACTGTAAGCAGTTTGATAAGTGACAGACTTGCCAGACTGGGTGGACAGGTGGGATTCCTACAGCTACTGAGTCAAAGTCAATCCTGTGACACTCAGGCAGATGGAACACCTGCATCCTGCCCTGTCTCTGCTCCAGTGCTTGGTTAAACACAATTTCCACTGTGCTGGGTGTAGGTGGMAAAGGTTTTTGCAGCAGAGGGATGGTAGGAAGAGAGAAGTGAATTGGCTTCCATTAGCTTGGGCTGACCACAGGAGGTTTTTCCTGTTTTGTTGGAAAAACATATTTAAGTAAAAGAAGGAAATGCTGGACAGGTGGAGGAGGAGGGGGAGAAAAGAGTGAGAAACTGAAATGTTGTAAGAGACCGTACAGAAGACCCTTGACTGTCTCACGATCATCGACATGGAGAGATTGAACACCCCAAAAACCCCAAGGGGGAGAAAGGGGGACTTTTGCTCAAAGAAGTCCGAGCCAGATCAAGGTGGGATGACTGCCAAGTTCCAGTTCCCAGGCTGCTGAGTACAACGTGTAAGCTACGGATGGTCGCACCGTTCCTGACGTGAAGGCGGAGAGAACGGTACAGCCCACAGCCCATGCTGCACACCTCATGGAACAATGGACATTCTTTCCCCACTGCTTGCTTGGTTTTCCCATACTTTGCAACCCCCTGGCTTGCAGCCACTCACTTTCAAAAAGACTATAAAAAGTCTCTCCGAGAAGACCCCGATTGGGATCCCCCTGACGGATGCTGGTGAACCCATGGAACCTCGGAGGATTCATCGGAGCTGTTGGTAGCTATAACCCCACCCTCTCGCTCTCTTTCTCTCTCTCTCTCACCCTCTTCTATCACAAAATATCCAATAAAATTGTTCATGATTATTTTAAATATTATATTTGCCCCCTCGTTTTCTTTTGCACTCTGAAATTCTGATAACGCACCCCTCACAACTCCCACTTGGGTTAAGCGGATCATGACAAATGTGAACACCAAAGTAAGAGAAGGAGGAAGAGGAGGAGGTGCCCCAGGCACTGGGTCAGGAGTTCCCTGCAGCCTGTCAAGAGCACCATGGTGCAGCAGATATTTCCCTGCGGCACACAAAGGGGCTCCATTCTGGAGCAGATGGAGATTTCCTGAAAGTACTGCAACCTGTGGAGAGCCCACACTGGAACAGAATTTTTTCCCAAAGGACTTCAGCTGGTGGGAGGGACCACATTAGAAAAGAAACATGTGAGAAGAAAGGAGTGTTAGAAAAATTGTGATGTGCTAACTCACCTCTGCATAAATTCCTCCCTGTGCTGTTCAGGGCAGGGTAGAACAGTCTGGAGTGAAGGACTGAAACCAAGTATTAAAATATTGTTTAAATGTTTGTATTCATGCCTTAGTGCTCAAACCTACTTTAATTGGCAATAAATTAATACACTGTTTGGCCTACAACATAACTGCTAAACCTCCCTGGTTTGTCCCCTTGTCCCACTGAGCAGGGATGGGGTGAGCAGCTGGGTAGGCATTTGACCCTTAGCCAGGATTAATCCACCATTACCAGAAAAATCAGATTTAATATCCTCTTTCTAGGAGAAGGAAAAAAGGCTCCTAGAGTGACTTGGTGGCATAATTTGGATCCTCTTTATTTTCTGTTTTTAAATAGTGCCTCTTCAGGTTTTAGTGTTGAAAAATTAAATATATCTCCCTACTTTTATAGAAAGATCAAATCTTTGTGCAGTATATCACTTGTRGTCCTACCTACAACATTTTCCAAAAATGTCACTTTCTCTGAATCTGATGTAAAGACCATTATCATTTAATTTGGGAGGCTCTGAATAGAACTCAAAACTACAGAACAATTTTAAGAAAATGCAATTTCCAAAGAGCACCATTGTAAGTAATGAGAGAAGTTATGGAAACAATTTATTAGTGAATATAATATAACTTTATATAAAAGCTACTGCTGTATAGGTAAATCAGTTACTTTTTTCTATCTTTAGTTAATGTTTTGGAAAAAACAAATCTGAGTGTCTATCAATGAGAATATATTATGATTTTGTGAGTCTTGGGTTTCTTGTGGCTAGCTAAATCTTAACTACTGTATGGATCCCAAAAACTGCGAAACCTCTGGTTTCAGTCAAAGCGAGAAAGGTTTCCATTGCCACTGGGAGTATGTCCATATGAAAAAAGGGGCTATTCATTTATTATTTTCTATTTTTCTGCCATATTTTATTATTATGGACAGTGTGAATAACAAAATATATATAAAAGGTAGAAGAATAAGATGGTTTTTCATTTGTGTACAAAGCTATAAAAAACAAAAAAAAAAGAGGAAATGTTTGTTTATCTCCAAGTCTTTTTCAATTGCATCTGGCATATTGCCTGAGATACCAAAGTTTCAAGACAGAGTGAGAAAAAACAAGAAATTAAACAATCTGGACAAAAAGAGACATTGTTCTATTTAATTTGTAAACTGTAATGCATCACAGAGTTCAGTAAAAACTTGAAGAACTTTAATAAAGCTGATATATATATATATATGCATAAATGAAACAAGTCTAAAGGCTAAATAATGCATGTATAAAGAAATCTGATTGAAATCACATCACTTCTTTTAGTGTTATCACTGCTTTTTCTATGTTTCCAGAGATTGTTCCTTACAAATATGCATAGTTCTCAAAAAAATCACATAAACACTTCAGGAATTCAAGGAAGATGGTTTATTCTTTATGTCTACATTAAGATTACATTAAGGGGAAAATGATAACTACCAGTGTGGTCATTCTCCCAGCTGAGATGCCAAAATCTGTGACCAAGGACAAAGCAGTGGATRTTGTGTACCTTGACTTCATCAAAGCCTTTGACATGGCCCCCCAGAGCAACCTTAGAGTTAAATTGGTCAAATAAGAACTCAGCAAATGGGCAGCTGAGTGGAGGTGAGTCAAAAATTGGTTTTCCTGTTCGGATCAAAGGGTAATATCAACAACACAAACTCCAGCTGGCAGCTGGCTCCTGGTGATATCTCTCAGAAATCAAAACTGTGACTTTTTAAAATCTGGGCATTAAGGTCCGACAGATTTGCAGGGCAGAGGTTGGAATGTTAGAGGACAAGGCTGGTAATCAGAGGGACCTGACAAATGGRCTGATGGGAACATCAAGAAGTTCAGAAAAGGTAAATGCAAAGTTGTGCACATGGGGAGGAATAGCTCCATACACCAGTGCCTGCTGCAGTCTGTCTGACTGGAAAGCAGCTTTGTGGAAAAGGAACTGAGTCTTTCCCTACAGGGATGGGGGTCCTGATGGGCACAATGGGAAACAAGAAYATTGTACCCTGAGGGGAGTGGAACTAGCATGGAAAAGGGGATCATTCCTCTCTACTAAACCCTGTTGAGAACACATCTTGTTCAGATTTGGGCTCTGCAGTTGAAGATAACACTGAGTTCAAGAGCCSTCCCTTGGTGCCATGACCTTGCCTGTGACAAATGCTCCTGTACTGACTCTTACAAACTTTGGCTGTAAGAAAGGGGAGATCGATTGGTGGAAAGAAGTGAAAAATGTTTACATGGAGTTTAGTGACCACAAAACCTAAAAATAACACAAACTAAGCAGAATCAGTAGGTGAAAAGGCTGAATGAAATGATTAAAACTAATATGTAGTTRGGTGATCCATGCACTGCATTGGAGCCTTACAGGAAGGAGCACTGGATCGACATAACAATTAAGCTAAATATTTTACCCAAATATGGAGGGAAGTCATAGGATGACAGAATATCCTGAGTTGGAAGGGATCACAAGGATCATCAAGTCYAACTCCTGTCTCTGCACAGGACAGCCCCACGCTCCCAYTTGTGTCTGAGACCATCATCCAAATGCATCTTGAGTTCTGTCAGTCTTGGTGCTGTGACCATTTTCCTGTTCCAGYGTCCAATTACCCTCTGGATGAAGAATCTTTTCCTAATCTCTAATACAAACCTCCCTGACACAATTTCATGCAGGCAGCACAACCTCTCCCTAATCTCTGCTTTGAACCAACACAGGTGCCATTTCCCAAATGTTTGATGGGGCAGGAGCAGAGAAGCAAGATTTTCCATGTGTACCCATGGCAGGCACTGAAGGTAGGTTGAATTGTGACAAATCATGTGTGAATGGAATAGATGTGTTTCCAAAATCATTAAAGCTCCCTGAATCTGGCAGTTGAGGTTAAATGACCAAGGAGGCTGAGAACAAATTCCTGACAGGAGCATCTGGAAGAACTTATGCAAACACATGTAGGGCAGGCACAGTGACACCATTTACACACTGGGGAGAGGTCACCAGGGCGGTCAGGACACTGCAGAATGTGGCTTTGAAGAGAGGACTGGGGACCTTGGCTTGTTCAGACTTAAGAAAAAAAAGATCAGGGCTTTTTTACTGTTGTCTGTAACACTCTACAACTGCAAATTTACAATGGAAGGGGTAGAGCAGAGTAGGACTCTTTTCAGAAGGGTGCAGTGAAATGATGAGAGGGAGGACACATATAAAACAGAGTAAATTACACTGGTGTACCATATAGCACTTTACTTTGTATGAGAATTGAGAAGCAGTAAAGAATCAGGTTATACAGTGCACTTTCAACTTCTCATTTATTTTGAGCAGGAAAGAGCCAGYGCATCAAAAAAGACCTGTGGGATTTAGTTTACACAGATCTCAAACTTCCATACATTTAAATTTATATTCAAGCAGCCAAATACAACCATTTTATGGTTCCACTGTTTTTAGTAAAAGAAACTGTACTTTGTGCCTTCTTCAGAAATTATTTTACTAAAATCATAGTAAAAGTGCAGGTGAAAATCTGACTTTTAAAATTATCTTTTCTTCTAAAACGCTGTGGGGAAGATTCACTGACCCATCAGCTGTAATATTGAAAAACATGTAATTATATACAAAAAAAAATTGTCATGCTTAGGTTTCATCATTGATTAAAAAAATAACAATTATCTGATTTGCATATTCTCAAAGGAAAATGAGCATTATATTGAGTGGAAAAGAAAGGGAAAAACTTGAGTGTTATTCAGTGATCCCAGGGTTTAGACCATTAGTTATGATTACCTAACTKCTATTTCACCTGTAATCCCACTGCTAAAATCCATGTCCTCAAAAACATTTTTAGGAAAGTTGCACTTTGATTTTTAAGATTATTGAATGAAGCTGTTTCCTTTCTCTCTTTCTATTTGTTGCCACTAAGAAAATCCAGATGAGCTGATAAAAATCTCAGACTACAAGACCAAATGCAATTTTATCTTTTTTTCACACCATATTTAAAGGGTAGGTTGATTGTTTTGAGTGGAATATAGCAGCAGACTTTGAAAAGCTTTTTCTGTGGCAAGTCAAAGCTGCTGTCAAGCCCAATGTTCTGAGAGGGTCAATATCTCAAAGTTGTGAATAACAGCATTTGCATTTTCTTTGAGTAAAGACTTATAGTTTTATAGAGACGTGTATTTATTAGAAGCAAAAGGAAAAAAAAAAAAAAAAAAAAAAAAAAAAAAAAAAAAAAAAAAAAAAAAAAAAAAAAAAAAAAAAAAAGAAGAAAAAAAATGCGTTAGAGATGTAATATCAGTTCAGGAGGTGAAATTAAGTTATTTTTAGCTGAAAAGCAATAACACTTGCTTTGGAAAGAATATATGAAGATAACATTTGAGAATTAATTTACCAATGCTTAGGAAGGAAAGTTAGTTGTGGTTCACATATCAACTCAATTGTGTTTCCATACCTCTTCGTTTTGCAAAATACTCAACGTTACTGCTGGAAGTCATTTGTCCTGGGGGCATTCAAGATTATTGCAGAACATCTGTGTGAATGAGTAGGGTTCCAACTGCAACAGATTTGGAAAATTTCTTGTGTTGCCTGGATTCCAAGTGGTCACAAGATAACCACTAGCCCTACATACAAACTTACATTCTGTGCCTTTCCTCATCCTAAATATATGTATGTCTGATCAGATTCTCTGGAAATTAAAATACAGGAGGGTGGTTTGTGTTGGAATCTCTGTCCTGCATAGTCAGGCCATGCCCAGTGCTGACTTTCAGAGCAAAAACTTGGGAATGCTCCTGGGCCTGATATTTACAGACTTGAATTGTAAAATAGCATCACTCCAATAGCTGCATGAATAAAACACCARCTCAACTGCATATGCACAGAGTGCAATTTCAAAGCTCTTGATAAGTCAGTCAAATAATCAAAACCCACAACTTTCCAGATATTTGTCACCTGTATCACTTTCAAAATCAAGTATTTGCCTGCTGCCTCCTGGAKACAACACCCTTTGAACAGACAACATTGCTGCAGCAATAAGCCTTACTTCTTCATTCTCTTTTKCAAATTACTGCTGAAGAAAACAGGATTCTTACATTGATTTCAATGGGTTGTAATGTGCCACTTGCTAAATAATGACTGGCAATTTCTTAAGTTGTCAGAAAATCAATTTTCATGTAGATGGTATTAAGTGTGAAGTATGGCTACCTTATTCAGGTACTTGTTTGAAAGAAATTGAAATTTAGACACATTACTTTGGTTTTGCTCTTGTTTAAATCCTATAGTCTTCTGATGTTTTAAAAAAATGAAAGAATGTAAGTTCTTGTTGCTTGAGATTCTCTCAGTGGTTTATGTATTTCATCTTAATACTTTCTACTAAAACACTCTGTGCTTATGAAGTACTTGGGTATATACTCCAACAAAACAGAAGGAAAAGAGTCTTGACTATTAGTCTATTAGTCAGTGGCAGAATAAACAGATTAGGGAAATCTTGTTGCTAAATAAGATAAAATACAGTATAGGATTGAGATAATTAGGCTGAAGGAAAAGCTTAAAAAGATGAACAAGATTTGATTGTACTGAGGCATAAAAAGGCTGCAGGATTTAGGACAAATCATCTAATTTATAATCCAAGATAAGGATAGAGTTACGGTCTTTTCCAGGCCCCAGCATCTGAACASAGGTGTTAATTTTAACATTTCTGACACGCTGGCCTAGGTGAGGGGTCTTGTGTGAGCTCTGAGAATCCAACAGCTGAGCAGCAGCAGTGTTACCTTGAAAGGCCAGCTTTTAATAATGACACAGATATGGTTAAGGGGATAAAAAGGGTTTTACCTCAGTATTTGGGATCCCAGGTGCACAACTTGATGGCAGAATGCACACCCGTGTACAGCACGGGTACAAGTTTTATGGGTTTCAGGAATTGGCATAACTATCTAGGATTCCCCAATAAGAAACTTAACAAATGCAGTAATGTCCCCCTATTCTAATGAATCCCCCCCAGATGAGGCCAGAGCCCAGTTTACACAAGATGTTCTGGACAGAAGGCTTCACCCAAGGCTGAGCTCGGGTTTAAGATAGCACAGGGCACACTGAGCCCTTCCTCAGGATGTTTGGTCTCTCTGCCCAGCAGAGTTCCTAAACTAAGCTGGAATATCAGTCTACAGGAATTACAAACATGTGGGCTAAGGAGTACAGGCGGATGCATAGAGGGTACAGAAAGCATAAAAAGGAAAGGCAAAAATCATCAGGCATCAGCAGGGCCAATGTAGAAGGATCTCAGTTGAATCTCTGTTAGACAGGTTTTTATGGGAACGAGGTCATGAATTGCTGTTTCTGAGCAACCCAGACTACAAGATAGAGCAGGATGAGATAGAAGAGGATGGGAAAGAGGAGGAATTGACTACAGCTGTGTAACACGTACCTCACACTGACCATGAAGAAGAAACATAGTAAGAAACAAGAACAAAGAGCAATTGAAGAACAATAGGACGACTGAAGAAAGTGCAAAATGCTAAGAACGTTGATTTAAAACTGCAAGGCATGCAAAAACACGCTTTTGCAAATATACCAATCATATGCTGAAATGTTATAGACAGTCTGCTAAATTAATCAATGAATAATTGCTAATCATATAGAAAGGCATTGCTAATCATATAGAAAGGCTGGCTTATGAAAGTAGATAAAAAAGAGCTCGTATTAGAAATAAACGGATCATGCTCATCATACTGGTGTCTGTGTGACCTCTGTTCCCCGTCACCCACAGGCCAATATCCCATGAGAGTACTCAGGATGCTCCATTGCAGGGCAGAACCAGGACAGTGGGGCTGCAATTCCAGGAGAAAGGATGGAGGAGGTATGGGGAAAGCACAGGAAAGCTGCTGCTGCTGCCCTGGCTGCTGGGAGAGTCACAAGGGCTCTTTGGAAAGGTGAGAGCTGGACTGAGAGCTTCACACTGAAAGGAAACACCAGCAAGTGATGCACACTGTTTTTTGTGGTGATAAAACACAAAAAAAAAAAGTAAATTTTACCTGGTGTTTAGCATTTCTATAGGAAAGTGAGGAGAAACAGCAATCTGCAGATACACTATTAATTATGCAGTTTTCTCTCAACAGCTCTGATATTTTTCCAGTGGTAGCTGATACATAGAAACAGAAAACACCTGCTATTTTGCAGATCAGAAGACAGAGGCTAACACATTTTTTTTTCTCACAGAGAAGTGTTTCTTTTCCTGTAAATCAAACCATTKAGATCTTCTACGCATGTTGAGCTGTTGTACTCTTTCCTCCACTTGTGGAAACACTGTCTTCCTTCCACCTCATGCGAAGAATTGTGATTGAGTTGTTTTTTTCTTGCGAGTGAGAATTATCTTTGTGTTTTATACTAGGCTTTTACAGCATTACACGGTGGCTTCTGTCACCTCACAGATTCACAGCACTGCACCATCACAAACAGMGAGGAAATGCTGCTATGTTTTCTATCTTAAAAATAAAGCTTGAACAAAATTTTAAAATAAAAATAACAAACAATGACAGAAATCCTTGTCATAAAGAAAAAAAAAAACCAAACCCAAACAACCAAAAAAAAAATCCCAAAATACATCCTGATATAACAATAAAAGAGATATTGTTTGAAAAAAAATTTTGATGTTACAAATATATTCACTATGGATGGGCGTTAGAAACAGAAATATTAAGAATCTCTAAATTTCCYTTTGCTCTTGAGCTTAATGCTTACTTTTTAGAATCACTCTTTAAATGAGCTCCAAGAGAATGCATTTTAGCAGATCCTTACAGCCTTCAGATTTACTAGGACAGTAAAATCTTCTCTTCATAGTGCAAAGAAGGAAAATTTTGAAAACTTTGAAATTTGATTCTGGAACTTTATGAAATTCCAACCCAAAACATGCCATTTTTGTTTCAAGCAACATTTTTCTATAACAATTTCTAATCTGTTTAAGACATCTTTTTCTCTTCTCCAAGATATTTCTGCTGTTTCATCTCTTATTTCATCAAATCACTTTGTAGAAACCCCCATTTTCTTTTTTTAAAACKGATTTTTTTTTCATTTTACAAATATTATTTGATAGTTTTAGAAGATTGAGATAGTTTTAGAAGGAGGARGAACAGGAAAGCAGTAATTAAACACCTCCTCAGTATAATTATATACTTATATGTTACGCTAGAAGTGGTTGAATTATTTTCTGCTTTGCTTTGTTCTAAAGATCCATACAAWCTTTGGAAATTTAYYTGGAAGCAACTTTTCCAGAGGGAAATCTGTCTTTTTTTTGCTCTTCATAGATGTTGACACAATAGGTTTGATGTTTAATGAAGAGCTATTTTTAACCAGGCAGGAAGAAGAACAAAAGCTAAGTCATCAAGATGTAGGCAATTTGTAGGTTATTAAACCTTGGGGAGTCTTGGTGCACCAGACTCTGACCATGTCCTCCTGGCTGCAAAAAGAACTGTTACCTGTGTCCACATGTATTCAACTGGRGAATTAATGCAGAAGTTGATCAATACCATAACAGGGATTTCCTGACCACTGGTTTATATTTGACATTTATATGTATTGCAACCGCACATTTGTGTAGAAGAAATTTATTAGAAAAGCATTTCTTAATTAGAACAAAACAAAAACATGTACTTCTTGGTCTCCAGTATGCTACTATTCAATATGTAAGGAAAMACCAAAGTTTTTATATGTGATCACCATAAGAAGATTCTCTGGCTTCCAAGGCACACTGAATGAATCATACAGATACATGCTAKCATGTCAAATCAAAGTGGATTAATTTTTATTTTTACTCCATCTGAAAGTACTYTCTGGAAGATTTTCTAGGTTACTGGTTTGTTATTGGATGTGTTTTGCTAGCCACAATATGCCCAATATAATAATTAACATTTTAAATGAAATTCAGTTTAGTCAGGAAGGCTTTAAATAGTTGCCAGGGTAATAAAAGTTTTACACTTAATCTTCTTTTATACWCCAACACTTCAGTTAAAAATAGGCACAGTTATTTGTGAACACTTTGTCAAACACTGGATACCTGCAACCATTGAAGAGGCAGAGAAAATAATAGCAAAATAATGACAAAACAATAGGGATCTGGTGATCATTGACACTTCCAAGGAAAAAAGTATATACCTTTGATAAAAAAAAGTGATATATACATCTGCCTGKTTTAGAAAGCAGTGTTTAGTTATTTGAAGTCATTTTTCATAGGAAATAGCAGAATCCTGCAAGAAAGGAAACCAGCTGTAACTGGTTCTGTTATTTTTCTTCAGACAGTCATAAAAAACCAACAGCATTGTAACTTGTGGTGCATAGTGGAATCATTTTGACTCAAYGACAAAAATGGAGGCAATGATCTTGCAGAGCCTCAAAAGTATTCAAAAATTAATTTGGAAAAATTTAAATTAATTTTAATTATACATCAAYAGAATCATAGATGCAAAACTGTTTGGGTTCAAAGGGGCTTTGTGGTGGTTTTGCTGGGGTAGAGTTAATTCTCTTCACAGTGGCTGTTTTGGGSCTGTGTTTTGGGTTGGTGCTGAGCACAGGGTTGGTAATACAGAGRTGTTTTTGTTACTGATGAGCAGGGCTCACACAGAGCCAAGGCTTTTCCTGCTTTTCCTRCTGCCACGCTGGGGATGGGGCTGGGGSTTTGTAGGAAGAYGGGGAGAGACACAGCTGGGACAGGGACCAAAACTGACCACAGGGAYATTSCAGAMCATGGGACATCATGATYRGTRTATAAAATGAGAAGAAGGAAGAAGTGGGTCATTTGGAATGATGCTGTTTGTCTTCCCAAKTCACTGATTCATGTGATGGGGCCCTGCTSTCCTGGGRATGGCTGAACAGTGCCTGCCTTTGGGAAGCAGTACATTAACTCCTTGTTTTGCTTTTCTTATAAGCAAAGATTTTCCTTTCCCTCTTTGATTTCTTTTGTCTCAACTAGTTTTTCAGCTTCAACCCCTCTGGTTCTCTCCCCAACCCCACTGATCAGGGAGAGAATGAGCTGCTGAAGGGAACTTGGTTGTTGGCTGGAGTTAAACCATGACAAACCTTTAAATGTCATCTAGTCTAGCCTCCTCGACACCCAATGGGGTCATCTTCCACTAGACCAGGTTGCTCAGAGRCCAATCCAGCCTAACCTCGAATATTTCCAGGGACAGGGCATCTACAACATCTCTGGACAAATGCTGCAATGTTTTGCCATCCTCACTGTAAAAAAACCTTCTTCTATCTAATCTAAACCTACAATCTTTCCATATAAAACCATTACCTCTTGTCTTACAAAAACAGAGCCTCCTAAAAAGGAGGCTCTATCCCAATTTTTCTTTTAGGCTCCCTTTAGGTACAGGAAGKTTACAATAAAGTTCCCCTGAAACCTTCTCCTCTCCAGGCTGAACAACCTCAACTCTCTCAACCTTTCATTGTTTCTGAGTACTTCCGATTTCGCTCTATTTGTGTAGTTTKTAAAAGTACATTATACATAAACAATATAAAATACTAATGGTGGACCTCTTGAGGTGATTGGACAGAAGCAAATCCATCTGTTTGTCTTCTTCTAAAGTTTTGTTCTTGCCACAKGTTTTCGTTTGCTTTTATTTTAGTGGTGTCCAGATTAATTTAATTAATACTAAAACCTGGCAGCAAAAATACCTTCCCATCTCTACCTTAGAAGTAAAATATGTTGAGCAAATTAATGATTTATTTTGGAACTAGAAATATTTAAGCAATAAATTTGGGTTACTTCATAAAGACTTGAATATAAAAAAAAAACTCAGAGCACAAATGTAATAGTTGACTCTGAGTTCTTTATAATGTTTGTTAATAAAGCTTCAAAAGGTTCATAGCAAAATGTAAACAGGAAGGTGAATTTAAATTTTTCTACTTAATTTTCATAATTTGTTGGAAAAGCTACCATCTGCATTGAGCAATGGAGGGGTTTGGAGTGGGTTTTTTGTGCTTTTATTTCCTCCCAATATTTAGGTTAACATTTATCGGCTGCAGTAATTGGAGAAAATGGATTCAGTCTCAAAGGAAACTTCACATTGCACCTCAGTACCCATGAGCTGTTTTGTAAGGTGGAGGCTTATCTTGACAAAACAGTTTTAGACACCTGGGGAAGATGGAGGAGGAAGTGCAAAAAAACCTCCAGAGACTGACAGTGTAATACTGCAATACAAATTTCTTCATTTTTCTTCACATCTTTCATTATTTCAGGATCCCTCCAGCAGCAGGGGTGCCAGCTGCAGTGTCACTGTGCCTTGCAATACTGCAGTAACAGAACTATGATGTGTATTAAAAATGTAACAAAGAAGGAGTGGAATCTATGCTAATGTAATGGTTCAATAAAGAAAATATTGAAGAAATTTCAGRCTTCCTTTGTAATTCTTCAAATAGATCCTTATATGTAGGTATATTTTCCATTTTAGGAAACTAAGRTGTCAGTTGAGGGAAAATGTTATGCAGACAGGAATGATAACAAGCTGGATAGTTCAGTTTGTAAATTGAAKCATAGACATTAGACTGGATTGAAGCCAAAGATATTTTGTTATTGCTATATCCSTAGAGTAGTTTCTCTCTTTCCTCATTCATGTACACACAGATGCAAAACTCAAAAAAAGGTTTAATTCTCCGTCAGCACATAGATGTTTGCAATGTTCTTACAAAAGATGGTACACAAAACCACGCCAAAGGGTTAGTTGTCAAATTATGCAGTCAGTAGTGAAGAGTTTTAAAATAATTTCCATRACTTGAATTTAGAAGATATGTTATTAGAAGAATCAGGAGTTTGGAGATTAGAGGGATCTTCTATTGAAAMCAACATGGCAAAAACAGACAGTCATACCTTAGTTATGGTGAGTCTAACAGAGGTTTTTATGACAAATCAAGGCAGTGGGAAGAACTGAAGAATGTAAAGATAAATCTAAACCAAGGAAATGGTGAAAGGCAAATATTGTGATCTGTGCTGTACCTTCTGTTAATAAAAATGGGGTACAATGCATGTRGAGTTCTAGTGCAATAGAGGATTTCTAGTGTGTGATCACTACACAAACATCTGGTAGGATGAAGGACTTGACCTTCTGCAAAGAGTAAAACACAAAACAGTGACCATGAGAAGACACTCAGGTTGCCCAAGTCTCTCCTTCTGCATTCCATTCATTGGAGGTACGCCATCTTTCATAACTAATTAGGCTAAGATGCTGCTGCTGCTGCTGCTGATGATGATATTTTTGATCTGTGCATGCATATGGGTGACAAGGGTATCAATGACTAATAGTAAATAAGTGCCATGTGAAAAAATGTACATGTGAAAAAAAATTGTTAAATTTTGTTAAAGCATTAACAATGAAGCAAAGGAACAATGAAATGGATCTTAGAAGAATTCTGGTTTCAGAAGTGCAAGCATATATTCTATTATAGTGTAAAAATAACTTCTCCCATTAGAATTATAATATTGAAAACCCTTTTTAATAATGATCAGGTGCTCTTCCTTATCCATCACAGAAGTTCATCTTGACAAATAATACAAATGCAAATATTTTGATATATACAGAAATTGTGTACCTATGTTTCTTAGGCCAACATGKATCTGTAAACATAAAAGAGCTGACAGCTGCACTTCCAGATTTGACTGAGTTCAGAAATCAGACAAAGTTCGTTATGAAATTGTGGAACAGTGCTGATTTAATAAGGAGAGTTTATTGAGCTAAGATCACAAGAAAACTCTTACATCTTTAAACCATGCAGCTAAAACAATATTATTRCTTCATAGTGGGTATTATTTTAGTYCTTAGCATCAATAAAGTTTGAAATACTCATTAGGAACTGTTCATTGAGTTAGGCTTGTCTTTTATTTATAAAGTGTTTGCAAACCACTAACTTCGCTACAAATTAGATTTATCTTCATCAATTTTCCATTAATGGCTATTGTAGACACATTGTATATTATCCTATAGATTGTTAATCTCAGGAAAGTGAATACTTCTTTGCTAGTCAATATTTGAAATCTGCTAATGGAACTCTGTGACAGATGACTTGCTACAGGCATGGTTTCTCTGCCCTGATTAGATAGAAAATTAGGATCAGTGCCTGATGGTCAATATTTCAAGAACTGCATGCAGGAAGTGTTACTGTTTGAGATTTACAGAGAAAACTAAGCTTTGTAAACTGCATCATTCAGCAGCATTTCTAATCTTCATTTGCACAA
>NW_026623482.1:1082019-1088396 GCF_030028575.1 Malurus melanocephalus | reverse complement strand
TTTCAAATCTTGTCTCAATGTCAAGTCTTATTGGAGTTTAAAAAGATAGATCTTAATAGCAAATTGCTGACCCTTCAGCTTTTGTAAATAGTCTCCTGGGAATGTAACCAAAAAGTCGTTGGCAAACCACTGGAGACAATTTTTTATCCGTAACAAAAAAACAATCAAACATGAGCACACAACTGGGGCTTCCATGTGAAACTGCAGGATTCATATGAATTGTAGGTTGTAGGCAAGAACAAACTGAAAAATCCCAAATAGTAAAAATAGAAGCACACTATACAGCATTTCTATTGTTTGGGTTGGAACATAAGGATGTTACAGCTTGAATATTGGCTCCCTATTCCTTTCCAGATTTCAAACGTGGTGTGACCTGCACRGGCAGATCTTTTCAAAGCATTGCTGAGCAAGCATTCACACCCAAAGTTTCTCACAAATTGCCTGCCCCTTCACTCAAGGTCATGCTCTATTAAGGCTTTGATACTAGAACAAGCTTCCCCGAAGGTTTGCTCTGAGCCATTAACTGCACATAGCCAGACTGCTGTAAAATCAGCCTGTCTCCTGACTGATTCCTTGCAGAGGAATTTTTTATTACAGACTATGATATGGATCTGTTGTAAGCACAATTATTAAGCCAGGACTTGTTAGGATTGCACAGTGGTCCCTTCTACATAATAGGTTAGAGAATTAGAATGTGGTATGGCTTTATAGGGTCTCAGGTTTCTGCTAATTTTTTTCATCAATAAGTGATGTTATATTACCGATACATATTTGCATCATAACACATGTCAGGATTGGGCTGATTTACAATTCTCCTAAACAAACCATGTTTACAATAAATTCAAAAGCTCCTTCAAAACATTCTTAATTTTTATTCCTGATTTTTTTCTTAAATGGTTTGCCTAATTTTTGCCTGATAATTAAAATATTTTCAAGCCGTAACTACTTGGTTTTTCTTCTGGGGTTTTTTTCTTCATTTTCAAATTACTGACCTGAGTGATTTTCCAGCAAAGACAATAAAATATATTCAGTGCTTTCACTTCTTGGTCGTGTACAATTGATTAGTGTGTTCCAATAATATTCTGATAAGAAACTTGCACTGCCACCTTGTGYACTTCTTCTGAAATTTCGAACCTGTTACTTGGTTGAAATTTGAAATAAGAGCAGAAGTCTTAAGAAATGTCTTTTTGCTTTCTTATGAATGTTGTCTACAAGACAGGTTGCAGCTCATGTCAGAAAGACAGAGTTAGAGCCAGATRACTGCTGCCCTTTTACTCTTGTGAAAGTCCACAGAGATCTTCCTTCCCTTAATTCACATGGGGAGTTTTCCTAAGTTTCCTAGTTTTAAAATAATTCTTCCATTCAATGTGTTTCCGTGCTTGTGTTTGTGTTATATTGTTGAAGTACAATTGTACTTCATTTGGTTTGCTTTGCCTTCATTTTTAAGCCCTACCTTGCCAATATGAACTGTTTAAAATATTCATTGAAAGGATGGGAGTATGGGTAAACTGCTCTAGTACATTTTCTGCTGGGAAATGATCTGCTACATTGAAGTTTGAAATTGTTCCGCTCATATTATGTTCATATCTTAACAGTCTGATTTTTATAAACAAGAATACCTTGCATTTTAGGAGCTGTTTATAGAACATTTGCATTATTAGTGTCCCATCTGTTACACAGCCAAGAGAGGAGAAGGAAGAATCTGTGTAAATTACAAGTAAACCCAACAAGTTAATTTTCTATAACCAAGTCTTTTTAATAATTAATTCTGCTGAATTCCTAACCTATTATGATTTAAAGAGAATGCACGTTTGACTTTTATTTGAGATGAGAAAATGGATTAGGAAGAGGCTTAGAGAAATGGACAAAAAAAAAAAAGAAGGCAATATCTGAAATTCAGCAGTGGTTCTTTATTAGGAGGGATGAGCAAAGAGGCTCRTGCATCCCAGAAACTTTTATTTTTAAAGAGGAGCAAAAGGTAGTATAWTKCAGAACAAGTCCAATAAATTGCTKCCTATTAAAACTGGCTCCCTGGCCYTCAAAGCAAGAGCACTTTAGGTGCTCTGTTATTATCTACTTTAATAGTAGTGTCACTGAAAGACATGGGATGTGTGCTGAAAGATGTGTGATTTGCTGAATATGTATTAAGTGATCTACAGCAAAGATTTCTATCCATCTCACAGCTGTAGACATGGCAGTAATGAGAAGGTCATCTCTC
The DNA here is from genome assembly GCF_030028575.1 of Malurus melanocephalus. Taxonomy (NCBI): domain Eukaryota; kingdom Metazoa; phylum Chordata; class Aves; order Passeriformes; family Maluridae; genus Malurus; species Malurus melanocephalus. Next base: position 1,086,178 of record NW_026623482.1, on the reverse strand, counting down.
AGCCATAATTGAGGTCAGTAGATTATTGCTCRAACCAACAATATAGGGTGACAGGGGAAAGAACTAGCAGATTTAGTTCAATTCCTTGTCAGCAAAGATATTGCTTTTTGTCCGTTTAAGGTGGGACAGGAAAATCTTTACAGAACAAATGAATGTCTGGATGGGGCTGTGAGAGCATCCATTTCTTTATTATACAATCGCCATTATTAATATACCAATCTCCATATTTTACCTTATGATRTAAAGAATGCTGCAATATCATTGTAATTTGATATTTATTTGGTAGAGAACTTTTTTGCATCATCATCTAGGTGCTGCAGCAGAAAAACATTWCTGCTGCTTAATGGAGATTTAAATAGGTAAGCACTATGCTTACAGCARCTGTTTAGCTCATTTGAAGCTATTMTAATAAAAGCAAAGAGAAATATTTTCTCTGCCTGTGATCTATTTTCGGTTATTGAGCTACTCAAATTGTGGCATGCCTAAAGAAATGATGCATCCTTTCAATACTGAAGAGGGAAATCCATGGGTTGCTTTTCATTCCCCCCCTCTTTTTCACTTGGAGTGCAATTCTTTCTGCTCTACAGCTACAGTCCATTATGTAAATAAAAYACTCATACCAAACACAGCCTGAGAACCACTTAGATGACAATCTTAAATGACTTGATGAATGTCAAGAAGCTCTTGAAGGAAACACAGGAAAATTTTGGTCAGAGCTGAGTTGCACTGACCATCAGTCTGAAAGCTGAAGATCAAGATCCTGAAGTCTTACTTAAACATATTCCAAGACTATTCAGCTCCAGTCCAGATGCAATCATAATCAGTTACATTTCCTAGCAGCTTGACAGGAAATCCTCACACTCTAGATCTCCATTTCTGTTTGAAAGAAATGTCCCAGCCGATTTGAAAAGGAAAGTAGCCTCTGTTGGGTACAGGTTGGTCTGACCTTTGTGAAATGGGTTAAAAAAATTACCTCATCTGTACAGAGAGAATTAATCACTGCAAAATCTACTCTTTGGGGGTTATAATATACTCCAAACAAACCCTTAGTTGTGGCAGTACTCTGAATTTCTAAGCACCTGGTATCACCTGGATACACATTCTGGTCATTTGCAGAGCCCAGGATAAGCTGAAGCCTTCAAAGCCTCTCTGTCCCCTCAGCTGCCTTGTTTCTGATCTGAGAGCCTTTTTGCAGAGGTTGGTATGGGAGGAATCCTTCAGTCTGGTGGGAGGAGGAATTGGCCAGACAGCACACTGTGAGAGCTGTCAGTGACAAAACTATCAGGCAGCAAAGTGCTTTGGAACCCCAGGTGTGACTGTGAAACGGGAATGTTGACTCGTAAGTGTGGTGAGGAAGCTCCTGSACTGAAAATTTCAGCGCTTTAGGTAAAGGGGTCATTTCTGTGTTAAATATTCTATCGACTGAATGACTCAGCGGCCTTTTTCCTTTTGCTCTTTCACCATTCCATTAGCTAWCACTCCAGATTTAAACTCATCACTTCTCCCCACTGCACCCTAAAAACCTGTGTTTCAGAATTTCATCACTGCCAAAGTCTGGGTACCTGTTTCAGTTTGGCAACTTTTCACTTTCCTGCTGTTACAGATGTAAATGCATTATTCAGGAATACTCCTCCTATGTGACTGCATTCCAGTTTACAGCTAATCCCACTAAGCAGAGGTTAACTAATAAATCATGAAGTTCTTCATGCATTAAATTCACCTCAAAGGGAAAAGGTTACTTATGGCTCAAATTTAACAGGCAAAGAAAACAATAAACTAAGTACTCAATACAAAACTGTCAAAACTTTGATTTGTTTTTTTTCAATCAATTTTAAAAGGATTTAGCTATACTGCTGCAAGCTGTGTGCTTGCTATTAAATCAAACTGGCTGTATCTTGTCAGTATAAGATAATTTAGGAGGAAACTTTCAGAAAGGCCTTTGAGAGTTTGGAATCACAGAATGGGYCAGTGAAAGGGACTGCAGTGGGGTCATCTGAGAAAAGTCTGGCTCCATCCTCTTGGTACCCTGGAGATATTCAAGGACTTTCTGAACACARTCCTGTGCCATGTGCTCTGGGATGACCCTGCTTGAGCAGRAAGGTTGGACAAKATGAMYCWCTSTGCTCCCTTCCAACCTGACCCATTCTGGGATTCTGTGMCATGAGACAGCAGAGATTGTCAGRGTKYCCAGAAAAGCACAGTAGGGTTTATCTCCCAGAGTGTGAAAAGGGCGAAGAAAGAACACATGGCTTGAGGAGTGACAGCGTTTGAGTCAGATAATGTTGAGAAACTTKAGATCAGCTGACTGCTGAGTGGACTGAGGAGACAGGAAACTTTATAACAATCTGTGTTCWGAGTGGATGGAGGCAAAGCAACATTTCTTCCTGTAAATCACCTCTAGGAAAAAGCTGAAAAACTCTCACTCATAGAGGGCAGACACCACCAAAACCAGATGACTTAGAATTTACTTTCATTATGCACCTGAAATTGCATCTTTAAACTAATCTGTTATGTGAAATAAAGTGAATTAAAATAACAATCTCTCCCTTTCCGTTGTTTCACTAAAGAGGCAACCTATCAATTAATTCATGTTCTCATCATTATTTAGTTAATGCCTACACTGGAAGCCCAAAGAACACAATGAGAAATTTTCTACTATAACAGTAGATCAAAGTTAAGGTTTAAATGAGTTTATTATTGCCTCCATTCAGTATTTACTTCTAGGGAACACAGTGACAAGTAAGTTATCAATAATGTGACATGAATAATACATTGCAAGAAACAAGTTCATAAATAGTCCTAAATCTTAATTAATTTTTATAAACTCAGTCAGATGTAAAATAGATTGTGTCTAACAAGTAAGAAAAAAGCTATATTTTTGTATTCATAATTAATGAATAATTTAGCCTGACTTAAAGAAAACAATATCAAAATTAATTCGAGTTTCCTTTCAAGAGAGACAGGTATTTTATTGTGACATATCTTCTCTTACAAGAAAGACCTTTTTCATTTACAAGCATGGTTGCTACTGCTCCATGTTGAATAGCACTTAGAAGAGTGATGGAACTTCACCAAATTCATCAGAGTGGATATATTGAATCTTTTAGTGCAGTTGTAAAAGGTAGGATAGATGATCTTTTTGCTGCAYACTGTGCAGAAACAAAGGACAAAACTTTATGGGAATTAGAAAGGATAAATACTTCAAAAATCCTCAGTTTTACTCTATGTCCTAAAAGAGAAAGAGAGGGAGAAGGCTGACTGAAAATAAAGGTGTATTTGGAATAAAATGTGTAAATTAATGTTTTGGTTGGAATTGAGATTTTTCAGAAGTGGTATCCCCTGTTTTTGAGGTCCTAGGAAGAGACGAAGCTGGGATCCATGTCCTGGAAGGAAATGTGTCATCATCAGGTGTTCACAGTAGCTTTAGATGAGAATGTGGATCACATGCAGGAAGACTGAAACAAGTTTAGAATGCTCTGGTCAGTGTGAATGCTGTCCTGACCTTAAAGGACAGGCTCAGGCATAGATGGATTCCAAACTGTCCTGTGGATTTTATTTATTTAATCATTTAATAAGGTGCATGAACAGAAAACTGAACAACAATAAAGCACTCACTGAGTTTCTTGGAGAAAAATCAACTTTGCCCATGTGTGCAGTTTCTTAGATGCATCTGTCTACAAGGAGAGCTGGACTGTCCCAAGCAGCAGAAAGAAAGAAAACAGAAGAAAGTAAGAAAGGGAGAACTAGTAGAAACTGTGGGAGCCAAATCCTGTGTGCTGGCCTCCCTGTGAAGAAGGAACAGCCATCTCCTGCTTAAAAATCCACCTGAGTCCACCCCATAAGGAAGAAAAACCACAGCAGTTACATTTGGAAACAGAAGTTGCCACTATACATAAAACAAGGAGATGAAAGTTCAGAACAGTGCATTGTTCAGCTTGTTGTTGAGCTAAAATCACTAAAATCTTACCCCATGAGAAAATACTAATGTTAAACACAGGACATTAGTGAAATGTAGAATTARCACAAATAGTTTTATAGTTGTCTGGTTTATAGTCTGTGCTATATTCTCTATTTCTCTGAATATAACCAGGATAATAGGTTCACTGAGGCACAGCAAAGGCAAGAACAGAATCTTATTCCACAGAGTTGTTTTGGGTTT
>NW_026623482.1:1039653-1080714 GCF_030028575.1 Malurus melanocephalus | reverse complement strand
ACTTATTTAAGTCTGTTTCCACCTCAAAAAATTTACAAAACCGACTTTTATATGATCTGCAAAATCTTTCTTAAGGAAAAAATTAACAGTTTGATCTGATGCAATTTTATAACAACTTTGCAATTATTAGCACGATTATTTATATCCATTTGTGAAATTAAGTTCCAGTCCTAAATGATAGAAATAATTAAAACCAATAGTGTCATCTCATTGTTTAACAGAAATAAGTGTTATCATTCAGACAAATGAKTGTGGTGAATATTTTCAGTCCCTGTAAAACTGGCACAACTGTGCATGAAGGGGGAGTTGGTAGCACAAACAAATCTACCCACGCTGTCAMTATAGCTGGGACAGAATTAGCATCTGTGGCAGAACTAACAGAGAAGAAAAGGCAACAACTTCRGGAATAAACCCTGAAAACCCATGAAATGTTTTCCYCTGTCCATGGTCCCTATTTTTCAGSMACAGGAGCCAYTTCCAGCAGGTTTAAGATGGAGCATTGAATCAGCAGCAAGAGAAAAATATTCTCCAATTTACTTCATTTTTACTTTGGCTCATTTTAAGGTCCTTTCTCATATGCAAGGGATATTGAAATGAAGGAATAATTTCTCTATCTTTCAGTTTTTATTTGCTCTAGCTGGAAATAAAATAAGCAGAGAATGTTAAAGAAAAGAGATACAGGTAAGAAATACAGACTGCCTCATACAGAATGCAATTCATTTCAGAGTTAGAATGCAAAAAAAATATAAAATTTGTATGTGAGGGGAAAAGATTCTTGGGTCTGCTTGCGTTACATMATAAATTTCTTACTTTGGGGTAGTCCAGTGGGTGAAGTTTCATCTTAAGAACCTATCTTTATTCGGAATTGGCTTTACATTTTTGAGGCATATATTTACAGATGAATGCAATGTCCCATTAGTCAGTGTATTGAAACCAGGAAGGTCAAAGAAGAGATATTGGACAAAATTACCCTCTCTTTATGCATCTCTTTACCCACCTTTATGCATTTGGATGCATAAATTTGGATATCAGTGAAGGTCTGACAAAGGTGCAGATGATCCTGAATGGAGTGGTACTAAAATGAATAGGAGATGGGATAAAAGATTTAGATTAACAGGGAAAAAGTACATATTTCATTACAGAGAAAGCTAAAACTAAATGCAAAAATTGCCCCTCTCCAGTTAAGCTGTCTGTACGTATTTAGTAATACAGCCATCATGAATTCTACGTCCAGAAAATAGTTAAATAAGACAATTTTAAAAAATTATTACCCAGATAAGGTTCACAATTTAATATATTRCTGAATATAAACAATGTTGAAAAAATTAGAATGTGTTTTTCGTACTCAAGAATGGAAGGTATATTTTATCTCAGGAGTCACAAACCAATTAARCAAAGGGAGAAGAAAACAAATAAGGATTCCATGTGACAAAGGACAGAAATAAAATCTCAATCAGGAGAAAGTAATGAGCAGAATCACAATTTACTTATACCCATCTCTACCAAGTGAAAGAAAGTTGCCTACTGAGAATATAAATAAGACAAATCAAATACCTCAGGATGTATCTGAAGTATTTTATTCTTATCAGATAATGAACTTGGGTTTTGCATTGAGAATGCTAATTAATTCATTTGTAATGTGGATAGAAATAATAATGATAAAGTGACTCGGTTGGAAAGATGGATCCAATTCTTTGTTAGAGTTAATCAGAAATTACAGTGATAGAAAAAAAAACATAATGTAAAGTGTGGTATCTGACCTAATAACAGAAGCCTACGAAAAGCAAAAAGCAAACTTTGATAATATCAATATGTTGAGAGACAATTAGGAGGAGTTAGTAATTTGAATTTCAACTTATTTTTCCAACTCAGTGGCATTTAGAATATGATCCTGAAAAGTTTTGCAAGAGTGCACAAATGAACTTTTTGCACAAGTATATTTTCAGCCTCAGAGTTGGTGTGTACAAGACAAATTTATACAGCTACATCTTCTGTCCAAAACCTCTCCCTGTTCTTCTGAAACCCATTGTGGATAATTAGCCATCAGATAAAGTTCACTGAGGCTCAAAAGCACATCTTGGCTTTCTGTTCTTCCTTCTGTATCACTGCAGACAGCATCATCAAATCTGGAGTCCTGTTTGACTTTGATCTTTCTAACTTGTCCCATTGATTMTCTCCTCATTTAATAGCTCTGTGACACAGCCTGTTCTGTCCCTATTTTTATAAATTTTACCAAGCTCATATAATTTGACTTTTTCACTGCAGCAACATCTTCCATTGTGGTTCACATAAGCTTTTGTCCTTRTGACAGCCATTCAGAATGCTGCAATACAATAATAATTACAGGTCAAAGTGATGTTAATTCTCCTCTGTCTGTCTTTCTAATGAGTGATCTTCTCCATCACATAAACAACTCTTTTGGGGTAGTGTTGYATTTCTACAGGTCAAAATGCCACACAGTTGTTCTCTTACCCACCTCAACAGGGCAGAGTGACAAAATGTGCTGAGAAAACTTGTTGGTCAGTATAAAGAGAGAGAGGTCACTTACCTGTCACCATCATGAGCAAATAATACTCAATTAATTTATTTAATACTAAATTAAAATAATTTTTGTAAGTTAAAATAGATTTGAATGGTAAGAAACAGACATTCAAACAACACTTTTCCCCATCCCTCCTTAGCCAGGTTTACTTTTACTCCTTCACTCCCATCTCTTCCCACCCTGTGCAGCACAAAGGGAATGAGGAATGGGGAGGTTTATGGTACTCCATAATCATTCTTTTCCTCATTTGTTTCCTCATTAGCATTATATTCATAAAATCCACTTCCATTTCTAACTGGGTTAATTTTTAGTGCATTTTTAACTTCTTTTGGGGAGGTAATATGTTAAGAGGGACCACAGATTTTTTCAGTAAAATGGCAGCTGCCTAGCACCAAGGAGTAGTTTTTCTTTCAGTGTAGGATAGAGGACAAAAACAGTAATCACAGTAGGATCAATTTTAGGACAACAACCACAAGAAAAAAACAAAACCAAAAATGTCTTGTAATTAGTGCGCTGGGAAGAAAAAAATCATTTAAGCTCTATAATGTTCAATGATATTTACAAATTATACATGTCCTGTTAAATGACAATTAATTGTTCAATCTATGAAAAAAATCTATAAGAAAATATAGCTGTGCCAACTCACTTGGTATTGACTATCTGTGAAAAACCCTGATGAAGAATCCTGATACTTGCTACTGGTACATGCCTGAATTGTTCTGCTTTCTCACAGCAACATTGCTTATTAGCGTTTGAAGGAAAATATTTACCCATTTCCTTTTTTTATGGGGCATTTTTTTTTAGTTTATTGTATTCACAGTCTTTAGAGTCAACTAAGATAAAATAAGTGTCTTCAAAAACACTTATTAAACAAGGATAAGGAGTTATTCCTAGGTCATGAGTGTATTCAGCAAAAAGTGTTGTGTAACAAGCCAAGGGAAAGGGAAAAGGGAAAGGAAAAAGGAAAAGGGAAAGAGAAAGGGAAAGCAAAAGGGAAAAAATGGGAAAAGGGGAAAAGGGAAAAAAATGGGAAAAGGGAAAAGAAAAGGGAAAAGGGAAAAGGGAAAAGAAAAGGGAAAAGAAAAGGGAAAAGAAAAGGGAAAAGAGTAAAGGGAAAAGAAAAGGGAAAAGGAAAAAAAGGAAAAGGGAAAGCAAAAGGGAAAAAATGGGAAAGGGGAAAAGGGAAAAAAATGGGAAAAGGGAAAAAAAGGGAAAGGGAATGCAGGGAAAACTCCAAGCCACTGGCTAAGAAAATAACTGGTGTGGATTGCCCCAGCTCATCCTCATCTGTCCAYACCCTCCCTTGCAGAAGATTTTCCTCTGAACATTCTGATCTCATCAGGGCTGTTCATTGCAGTGTGAGGCTGTACTTTTATCAGGCACAGATGTTGCACTCATTGATTCCCTGTTCATCTTTCTGCAAATACTTACTGACTATCTATGTCACTATTTTCAGCTAGAGTTATCTATTAAGATTTATGTGTCCCCTAGCATAAGATTATCAACTAAAAACTCTGAAGCCATGTCTGGAAAAACAAAATTCATATTTCGGTGGCAACCATTTCCTACACATCCCAACATTACAGATGAGATAATATTTCCTGGATCCTCCAACATGAGGCTGTGAGGATAACAGCACTTTGGGACAGAAAAGGTACTGCCACAGCAGTCTGGGGTTTTGTGTGTGTCAGGTTGAATACAAAATGAAAGGCAGAATATTGTGCTAGAGGTGAAAGAAAGCAGGCTTAAAAATATAATCTTTCTATAGAGCAAAGCACTGTGCAACACCAACACTGATATGTGCTGGATACAAGAGTCTCAGTTTCCCTCAAATCCCACTGATCTAATGTCACGATCCGCTTAACCCAAGAGGGAGTCATGAGGGTTCGTTATCAGAATCTCAGAGTGCAGAAGAAAATGAGGGGCAGGTATATATATATTTTCAAAATCATGAACAATGTTATTGGATTTTCGCCATAAAAGAGGGTGAGAGAGAGAGAGAAAGAGAGAAAGAGAGAAAGAGTAAAAAGAGTGGGTTTATAGCTATGAAACGGCTTCGACGAGCCCGCGTGGTCCAGATTTCATAGGTTCGTCGACGTCCGTTGGGGGGGATCCCCTCAGGGTCTTTTCAGAGAGACTCTTTATAGTCCTTTTGAAAGCTGGTGGCAGCAGCCAGGGGGTTGTGAAGTATGGAAAAAAAACAAAAAAAAACGGCCAAGCGGTGGGGAAAGAATGTCCATTGTTCCATGAGGTGTGCAGTGTGGGCTGTGGGCTGTACGGTTCTCTTCGCCTTCACATCAGGAACGGTGCGACCATCCAAAGCTTACACATTGTACCTTCCAGCCTAGGAGCTGGAAACTTGGCAGACATCCCACCTTGATCTGGCTCGGACTCCTTTGAGCAAAAGTCCCCCTTTCTCCCCCTTGGGGGTTTTGGGGTGTTCAGTCTCTCTCCATCTCGATGATCATGAGACAGTCAAGGGTCTTCTGCACAGTCTCTTACATCTAGTCCTGAACTTAACAAGACAGAGTCTGGCAGCCAACCCATTCACCAGATCCCACAGAAGGGCTCTCATTCACCATCTTTTATTTCTGAGTAGGTGCTTCCTATGAAGTGGTGCTGACTTTTGCAACAAACCACAGCCAATGTGCCAGATCATCTGCAGCAGCAACAAAGAACTTCAAATGGGTCAGGGATTCATTTACAGACACACAACGCAAACGGGGTGCCTGTTGCTGGCTGTCTAGACAGGAATTAATTTTCTTTCTTTTAGTAATGCTGGTGCCTTCCTTGATACACCTCTGAATGGGATTCTCTAGGTGCACAATTTTGAGGCCTAAAAATTCATTCAGGTAAGCACAGATCTAAAGTAAGTGAGCTCAGAATTACCCCAAAATGAATATAGCTCTAAAATTAAGCTTGGTTTGGTTAGAGCAGCCACAATGCACCCTGATATTTCAGCTGGTGATCTATCCTTATGATTTTTTAATTTTTTTAGTCATATTTATTTAGCTATTTTAATTGTACATTTCTGAGTCTCTCGTTCATTCATGGTGAATACTGGGAGGACTGGTCTGTCCTTTGCAGGTACCTACAGGAAAGGAAAACCTCCTGGAGAGTTTATCTGCATTTAAATAGACACACAATAAAAAGGTCACATCCAAAGAAGTTCTTAGAGATATCAAAGCTCCTGTCATAAAAAATGGACAGTGAGGCAATGGAGGATGAGTAAGAAAATGTATTTGTAAGCTTTGTTGTTAGAAGCAGATAAATTGTACTGTCTTTAATCATTTCCTATACACACCACARGAAAGATAAGAATTTTTCAACATGTTTGAACTAAAATGAAGTAAAATAACTGACTTTTGCTATAAATTAATTTTAAATAAAACATTTTGTTCATATTAGGTATGGTTTTACCTAATAATAGTTAATCTTAACATAATATTAATATTTTTTAAAAAATAATATGGGAAGCTTCATTCCCTATTTTCAGTGCAGTCAGGAGCTACTTCGTGCACCAATATCTTGTTTTCCTACAACTGCAGTGAAATCTGCTGCCTTGTAAAGATCATCCCCACCTACAGGCAGAGGCAAAACAGGAAAAGASCTGGATGAAATTACACAGCATCTGACCATGGCTGCCAAAGGCCCTTCACCCTCACCTTCATCAGCTGCTTTCAGCACAAGCACAGACTTCCCACACTCTTTCTTGTTTGAGAACTGAAAAATAATTTAAATTCTTTGGCTGGAGGAGCGACAGCTTTACAAGGTTGAAATAAACAATTTTAAACATAACGTTGAGTATCCATGGAGCCAGACAATGTGCTTTGATCAATACAGTAATTGGACTACAGCCCAAATATCAAAAGAGTATTCATTTTTTTGCAAAGGAAGACAACAGTTCAGGCCAACTCATACAAGAATGCCATGATTTATGCATCCACCCCTTCTTTATTTTCAGTGACATTCTATTGGAACATGTTCCTTTCTCAGCCTGGCCTGTTACCAACAAACAGTGTGTAATACACATGTTCATGGGTTGGTACTGATTGAAGTTAATTAGTGGTTCTTCTTACATCGATGTCTGGAATTATAACAAAAGGTTCAAAACCTACAATTAACAGTGCCAAATAACCTATAATTTTTTTTTCCGACTACACTACTAATTCTCATTATTATCCACTGCACATTTGATTTCTTGCCATTTTCTTTGACCTCTTCACAGCAGAGATGAAAATTTCATTGTTTAGGTAGGAGAAGAACCATGTGGTTTCTTTACCACCAGGGACACATCACACTGACTTCTCACAGTCAGTTTGTGGATTCTGCCCCACCAAGGCATAGGTTATTAATTGCACTTCTTTAACAATTGTGTTGCATTAAATGGGTTTCAATTTAGTGCCCCTGACACTCATAACTGTCAAATGAAAGAGGTATTTCAATCACAAAGCTAGGACTGTGATTCGGTTTGGCTAGTACACACATTTTATCTCACAATTTCCATGTGAACCATCCTGGAAAAAAATGATGAAGCAGAAAATTGTTTATGATGCATTTGCTGCAATATTGTCTGCATGGATACATCCTGAGGAACTATTCTCCTGTGGGCTCATGCAGTTACAAAATTCCCTGAAATCTGAGCTAGAGATCTCAAAGGTGAATCTGAGCCATGACTTGCTTTGGAAGCTCGGGATTGGCAACTAGACTGCTGTGCTGGATTCAGTGACTCATTTCAGGGCCCTTTTGAATTCCTACTCTTAATGCTTGAAATCTGCAAAATATTCAGAGGGCACTGAGATATTAAAGTTACATCTAGTTAAAACAGAAGTGAAAGGGATCAATGGATCCTTTCAAGCTCATGCTGTCAGACAGTCTTCATGTCACTCTCCAAAACGCATTACACTTTAAAAAAATGGAAGGTTACACTACTTCTCACCTCTGAAKGGAGATGAAACAGTACATGGCACTGACATTTGTCCACTAAAGCCCATTCAGTCTTTTTCAATTTTTTCAATAAGGCTCAGGGAGTCAGAATTCCTTCCTGTCAATCACAAAATAATATTCTGTTGTGCTGTACCAGAAAGTGCTCACAGGAGATTAATTTTARAGATCAATGAAGATGTCTCAAAATTCTGCTTATGGTCCTGAGCTTGGGAGAAAAAACATGCAAATACACATATAAACTGAATACCAGCGTGGCTCCTTTCTTAGCTAAAGCCCGTAGTTTGCATCACTGGTTATTGATCAGGGGAATTATCATACATATTTCAGACACACAACTCCATGGATTCACAATAAAGATCCTCAGACCCTTCTCACAGTGAAAGAGAAATGGCTTAGATACAGCAGCTGTATTCCTTGTTAACCAAAATAGTTGTGTGGCTGAAAGAAGCCCCTTGCCTGGTCTGGCAGTCCAGTGGGAATCCCTTGGAATTCGTCACCTCACCTTCCAGTGTGACCTTCAACCATTCAGCTTCACCTCACCATGAGCTGGACTCCTGAGCCCCAGCACAACCCAGSTTTGCTGGTTAAATTGTGTACCAAATGCAGAATCACTGATGCAGGTCTGTGATTTGTTGTCACAAGCATAGACATGCAGGAGCCAGTAGTTTATCTCAGGCTGCCCATACTCATGAGGGAAGTTGGTGGCAGTGTTTTCTTCAGGCATGAGTGACAGGGGACCTTCATCTTCAAGTAGTAATRAAATATGAGTCATTCTGATTCAGAAATAGGAAATCAGAGTCATTTGCCAAAGAAAAATGTCTTTGGGTTCTTGGTGCAACATTGCAAATAGAACTTTAAAAATTACAGGTCTAAATTTCTTTTTTTTGTTGTTTTTTTTTTTTTTAAAAACATCAATATTTCCATATCCAAATGATTAATTGCCTATAAATATTCTAAATTAACCACATAAACACTGTTATGTCAGCCATATGGTAGTGCTTAACACATAATCCTTCCTATCCCTAAGACAACTTTGTGTACATTTATTTGGAAGCCAAATAAAGCTTTCAGGTTTTGCCAGTTAATATAGGAAAAACAACTAAAACTAGAGTTCACTGATGAAAAATATATCCTTTATGTTAGCTGCAGACAATTTTGATTCTGCTGACATGCCTCTCTTTCCTACTGATTCCTAAAAATGTGCTCTCCAGAATGCCAAGTGAACTCCTAGAATTTCATTGATGTCAACAAAGATGTGCTGGAAGTTATAGTTGTGAACAAAAGGGTTTTTGATGGGCGTAATACAAGCAGTTTGCTTAAAACAATACAATTTTWAAAAAGAAGGCCAAAACACTATGTGAATTTTTCAAATTATGTCTTCCACTGCTTTTCAAGCTCTTCACAGTCTTTATCACAACTCAAACACTTGTACATGTCWTGAAGATTGTCATCCTTCTGTCAATAGTTACCGGCTGAAAGAAGATAATTTTTGTTTTATATTTTGTCTCTTCCTTGGCTTTATGGCTGTTTTCTTCTCACTTCTTAAATTTATTTAATAAACTTACCAGAGGTATTCCTAGGATGTCGTGAATGTTCAATTAAATGATATAACCTTTTTTCCTGACAGTGGCTTTTTGACACAACCATAATTTAAAAAAAAAAAAATTGGCAAAATTTGCTTAGACATAATGTATTTTATGTTATTGTTTCAGATTGCTCATCATCGTTTTAAGGTCTGTAATTAAAAAAAATAAAAAAAATCACTCAGGACTGAGGCTTGGAATGCCAGTTATTGCATTACATTTTATCTCATGTAAATACCTCCCTCCATACACAAACATATTCTGCCAAACTTGCATAAACCTAAATCTTCCAGCCTCTATTTTAGGATATGAGGGCAATTTAGTTAAAAAGGTAAATGCAATCTGTGAAACAAAATGCTCTCTCCACTGTAATGCTGCCTCTATGRACCAGCTTTCCATTTCCCTCCTGATCCCAAAGATATTTCGATTTTCTGTGTAAAGTGAAACAAGTTCAACAGGACATGGGAATCTGGCTGCCCTGGTAGGCAGCAAGAGCTGGAGCTGCAGAATTTGGATGACCTTTGACATGTTTCTTTGTTCCTGTTAAGCATGAAGGAATTTAATTAGGAAAAAAAAAATTGACTTATGTATGACTTTTGGTCTTCTGCACTGTTAGTTGGCATCTAAAAAAGGGGGTTGAACACAGTTTTGAATTAAAAGAAAAGGAAACACAACGTAAGTGGTATTTAAAATACAAATGGAATCTGCTCTTAAGACTTCTACTGTACATGACAGATCAGTAAAATTCTCATACTTCCAGCTTCTGACATATTTAAATGACTTTTTGGTGTTTAACTTGRTCTAGTTTCCACCTAAAGTCTTATTTGACATTGTTGTCCTTTGAAAGTTTCCAAATTTCTGAGAAAATTATTTATAAAATTATAAATAGTTATACAACCATGAGTGTAATATATACCACCTGAAGTGCATATGCATAAATTAAAGTTTGATTTAAAGGTTTTRGAAGCCAGACTTTACCATTTCAAAAGGTGTTATGAAAATCTTTAAAACTAGCACATTCAATATTGTACTTACCAATACTGTGAACAAATACCACGAACTCTTTGAAATGCTGTGAGAGATATTTGTCTGTCCCYGGATAAAGCCAAATATTCAGTAATATACSAATAACAGTTAACATTCATTKSTGATAGTATGGTGGATTTATAACAMCTGAGGAGAAAAGACRAGGTATTAATRAAGTAGACTATAATTTACACACTAAATGAAATCATTAAGGGCATAAATTACCTTCACAAGATGAGGAGAGTAACCTGTCCATTTTCTTTGGGAGTCCCAGCAGTTTGTTCCTTGATCACAAGCATGAACTTTGGAAACATAACAGAACACTTTCTATTTCAAATTGTCCTCAAATGCCATCTATCACTCGGTTTTTCAGAGAAAAGGCAGTAATTTGGAGAAGATGAAAAAGGTTTTCTTCTACTCTCCTTTCAGACTTTGTCTTGAATCACAATCATGCAGTGCAGAATCTGACTGTCTTGTGTACAACATTAGCGCTCTAGCCCATATCTATACGTGTATTTATGTATATATTTACATTTTCACACATGAATTCTGGAGGCAATTTATATGTGCAATTCATAAACATTAACTACAAACTTGTTATATAACTGTCTAGAATTTTAGAGATGTCTGAATAAACTGGGTAGGCTAGATAATTTATTTTGAATAAGTTATTTTGGGTAATTTATCTTTATGGTTTGTCAGCAGCTGAACACCAGGAAAGTTGCTTAAAACCTCTGTCAGAATTGCTAAGGAGTGTCTAGAATTGGGGCTCATGAAAATTCTGTGCATTACATTGATTTGCAGGCAATCTGAGCTTCTATTCCAATTCCTTGCTTAAAAAAAAAAAAAATTCTTACAGAAATAAATATATATAATCATGAAAAGACATCCTCGATGTCTTTGCAGATTTAGACWGTCTCTTATGTTTCTATTTAACATTCCTCTGTCCTATCTCTTTCCTACAAACACCAAACYCCTTCCAGAAAATCTTTGCCATTCTAAAGGTGAACTTCTCTTAAATTAGATTGGAAACAAAAATGTAGAAGCAATCTTCTCAATATGATTACCTGCCTTAACAATTTTTTGAAGCAAGTATTTGGGTTAGGTTGGCACTRAAAGAATTCATTTTGTGTGCTCTGATAAGAAAAATAAAATAGTAATTGACATTTTTTTGAAAGTTCATTCCTTTTCCAAACCACTATGTTGATGTAAAAGTAACCATAGACACACACTGGTACAAATAGGTACCTTTTCCATTCTTCAAACACTGGGCAATACATTTGTCTGCTAAAAAAAATATGTAAATATGACAAAATAGGTCAAAGCAATACTTTAGACTTAAAGGAAAATTCTAAAATGCATTTTGAAAGAAATACATCTTCACAGAGAGGTTTATATGCTCTAGTTTCCTCCCACATGAGCAGATGAAGTTTCAAAAGATAAATTTTACTCACTCTAATGCCAGATATATGTATACACACCTGTTGCTAAGTGGAAGTGGGAGAGAATTCCTCTAGGATTACTCTGCAAATTAGTGCTCAACTAAAAGAATCCTCRGAAGTGTAGACATATAAATAAAAATTAGCCACTACCAGGTGAACATGAAGAAAGTGAATTAAAATGTATAGGACAGGATTATTTCAATCAGTAACATTATGTAGAACCAGGAAAAATGTAGGACAATTTATTTTAAACAAATCTTCCTGAAAYAATCAAGCTACGATATTATGCTAGTCATTAAAAAAAATAAACAAACTCACCAAATACTAGAGAAAAACTACATTGATTAGAAGAGGTTTTTGCTATGAGACCAGACAAGAGAGTTTGAAGTAACCACCTCTGCCCACAAAACAGTGCTGGCAGTGGATCCTCAGCCTCATCTGTTTCACTCAATGCCTTCATTCCTTTTGGCCTGAGCTGTATCCTAATGCAGACACACCTTCTCTCTTCCTTCTCCCTTCCTCTTCCTTCTGAATTWATAAAATGGGAAAAGAATCTGAGAAACAGGCTTCCCCCTAAGGAGGTAACAGCAGTTTGAGAAAGCTAGATATGCATTCACATTTGTTTATTTAAGATACATTTCCTTAGAAAACAGTTTAAAATGTTTTGTTTAAAAGAGTCTGACTGGACAGGGATAATTTTGTCATCCCCACTGCCCTTTGCAAAGCTTTGTTGGGCCGTGATGCAGCTGTATTTTGGGTGGGTGTCTCATTGCAGTGCAGACCTTCTTCCATTTAGGAAGGCAAAGGAAAGCTGCTGCATTGGTCCTTGCCAGAATTTTCAGAGCCTTCTCACTCCCCCTGCTTCCCCCAGTAATTTTGCTCCTGAGCTAGAAACATCTCATATCTCAACATAATTGCTGATGTTCAGATAAAAAGAGAAATCACACACTCAAAGAGAAGAGCATAAGTGATACTGAGTGTCTCGGAAGGCGTGCCTGGTGTCTGACAAAGTCAGTGCAGGGTTCCTGCATTCACCAAAAACTCCCTGGGGACTCAGGAGCTCTCTGCCTAATTTAACAGAGAGATTGCTGTTTCCATGTTTGGGTGCCTTTGCTCTGTGATTGCCCATGTTCCTCTGATTAGGCAAGAGATTTCTGTTTTGTTTTATTTAGACGGATTGCTACAAGTCATAGTGGTCTTAAATATCTTGCCATACTCTCTCACTTGACTGAGCACAAAGCATACTCGTACAAATTTATGGAGTGAAGCTTGATTTAACTCGTTTGTCTTTGCTAGGTTTGAATAATATGAGGACATTTTATCTCCTGAAATTATGCAGAGGTAACTCTCACATTAAAGTGCGACACTTTCATCTTTAGATAAATCACATGAAGAGCAATTCCACTGCTTTGAGGAAAAGCAGCAAACCCTCAACTTTGCAATAAAAGATAAAATTTCAGGACAAAACCTATTTTCCTCGATGCGAACTTCAGTTCAATTTTCAATCTTTCTTAGAAATCTTCACACCTACATGAATCCCTTCTCTCAAGGCTCTCCCCAGGTCTCACTTCCCTCTGCCCCATTGCCATGGCCTCTTGCATTCTCCACCTTCTCCGTGGACATGGGGTTCATTTATACATCTCCCATGATATACCCTTCTGTACTGCTGCTTCACACTTTCATTGTATTTAAAACTTTCAATGGGGGGAAAAAGAAAGGGAATGCCTTCATATTGTCTATCAAAAAAAGGAAAAATACCTTAAACTACATCACAGTTCATATAGTAGCACCATGACTCTCCACACATGCTAAAATAGCTTTATCTGATTAATTAATGCTTCATGTCCAGTGAGAAGATTTTTTTTTTAATTTTGTTAGTTTTGTTTAATTTGTAAATTCAAGCTAAAATTCACATCATAAAATKTTCAGTAAAATGCAGACAGTGTGCCTCTAGCCTGCCTGTGTAACATACTGCACTTTAATCATTTCTGTCTGAAGAAACAAATTCAGTTTGCATCATCCAAGCTGTAGTGGATGCAGTAAAACACATTTACAAGGCAGATTTCTTTTTTAAAACCAGTACCTGTGGCTCAGTGTGCACATACAGTAAATCATTTCAGTAAAGAGGTGCTATCTTTGGGCAGCACTCTAGAGTTGTGTTTGCACTGAATATCACATAATAACAATGTGCACACTCTTCTTTTTCCTTTCCCTTTTTGTTTCCCACTCTACAACAAAGGTTATTCTTCAGCTTGCTCTCATCTGCCTCCAGTCTTTGAAAAAAATCTAAAACTTCACACAAGATAAAAAATGAAGTGTGGATGGAGGTGAGAACATGATTTTATATCGCTCTCGTTTTAAAGAATTTTTTATTAATAAAAGAGTACTGGATTATCAGAGCATAATTGTGTCATGTTTTGTTACACTTTGCTCTTGTCATTCATTTCAGATGGATAATTCTTAATAAAGAAACAAGKGTTATTTTCTTGAACACTATTATTTATCTCCCTTTTCTTCACTAAGCACATTAAAAAGAGAAACAGATGTGTGAATGTGTCTATGAAGRTGCCTTGAAGAGATCATTCAGCAGATCAATGCAACAACTTTAAAAGGAAACCTAAAAGTCATATAACTGCTGCAGGCCCAAGACTTTGTGTGGAAATGATTTTGAAGTTTATGGATTTGAAAAAGAAAGAAAATCATATTTAAGGATTCCCAAAATGTTGAAGTGTGTCTACGACTTTGCAGTGTGGACAGTAACAGTAAAATTTTTCAGAAATTAATTTTAACCAGGTCTTACCCAGTTATACTCAATGCTAAGAAAAAAATTGTGTTCTGCAGGGAGGGAGAGTTGCCCGCGCCCTATGTCTGAAGTAAGTGGATCCTTAGAAGAAGCTGTGTTTTGCCAGGAGGTTTGTGATAGTGGTCTTACGCCGCTGAAACAATGCAGTTTGGCCTTGAAGGACATTCTTTCTTTCTCCTATGAGGTAAAGAAAATACTCCCTCACCATCAGCAGTTATACACTGACTGTTCTTGGGAAAAAACTTCCACAGCTTGGAGCTGTAAGAACACCCCTCCTATGATGATGGACAACAACTGTAATGAGTGGTTTGATCTATGTTAGACTTTCATTCCTGTCCCCTGTGTGTGCGGGAAAAAACATGGGGAATGGAGAGGGATGGGCCTGGGAAAGAGGCGAATCCCCAGAAAGGATAACAGGTGTCTTAAAATGTCCATTTTTATTTTTCTTCTCCTTGTAAATTTGTCCCTTATCTTTGTCCCCTCCCCGGTGCCGTAGTATTCTTAGTAGCTTTTAGTAATAAATCTATTCTGCAACTTAAGTTATTCAGCCTGTCTGACCATTCTCTGGAGCACATACGTATCTTTCTCTCAATTATGTTATGTTATCTGAAAGCCATAAATTTTCATGTTAATTGGGCTTTTGCTCTCCCTTCTCCCTCTCCAGTGGGGGAAGGGAGAGAACGTCATGGGTACAGTACTTTTGGCTTTCAGCACAGTCCAAACCATGACAATCAGGTTCCACTATAAAATTACTACATTCGGTCAGATGAATGGCATTTCAGCCACCTAGATGTGGATCCTTGATGCCACATGACACGTGTTGTAGGTCAGGTTCCTGGGATCTGACACATCAGTTTCTTGTGTCCTGACAACACTCTCTTCAAAAAATAATAGCTGGCATCCATCACCTTGTTCAAGCAGAACAAATAAAAGCTTGTAGCAAATCCAAGTGCATATTATTAATCTTTTTGCAAGTCTGTGATAAATGCTGTTTATACATCTGAAAAAAAAAAAAAAAAAAAAAAAAAAAAAAAAAAAGCAAGGAACGCATCTACAACCTTTGGCTCTTGGTGCTTCAACTAATTGCTCCGCTAGCAGACTGGTCCTGACTTCAAAGACTGATGATTATGCAGCTGTTGATGGTGAGTCTCAGCAGAAGGAAGGAGGATCTTGGGAGTATAAGCAATTAACAAATRTTTTCACAGTCACCAAAGAGGGTGAGAGCAGTATCTGAAGTTTGCACTGCATTATATTACATTACAATGATGTTTAAATGAATACCACCAGTGCTGTTCTTTACAGTGCTTTCAAGGATTGTTTTTTCTAAAGTTGTTGGGTTATTTTGTTTGTTTGTTTGTTTTTAGCAGCCAGTAAAATGTTAATTCACATTATATTTTGGCAAAATCCCAGGCAGATATGATAAAAGCTGCTTTTTAGCTCCCTAGTAATATTTGATAAATAACTTAAAACTTTACAGAATACTTG
Organism: Malurus melanocephalus; assembly: GCF_030028575.1. Classification (NCBI taxonomy): domain Eukaryota; kingdom Metazoa; phylum Chordata; class Aves; order Passeriformes; family Maluridae; genus Malurus; species Malurus melanocephalus. The sequence goes on along the minus strand of NW_026623482.1, from coordinate 1,064,886 downwards.
CATTATTTTAAACTGATCAGCTTATGATTTGGCAACTGGTGAAGCAGGAAAAAAATCATCTGAGGAATCCATATGCTCACAATTTAATATGCCTGAAATGAAAAATTATTTGGAAAAGAAAATATATAAAATGCTTTAAGCATCTAAGAAAGACCTTAGACCCTGTCTGATTACTAAGCATAGACAACTTCTGATATGAAAGGTTGTCATAAATTTCAAAATTTGAGAAGAGCCAAAACACAGATTCATAAATTTGGCAATCAGATTCCTTTCAMAAGATGGGATTTAAACACTAGGTTTTGGCCTAGTACCCCAACACTTGGACACAGCATCTTGGAAACGTAAGACTGCACCAAACAAGAGCTTCAGCTCTTCTCACCTGAGCCTCTCTTGGCTGAAAATCCAGAGAAAGTGTACCTGTTTTGCTCACAATATCAAACTGACACAAAATATTTAATCAAGTCTCCATTTAAGTAATTGTTTTTTAACATATCATATCCTTCATAGAGTGACCTCTATTCCAGCTGCATGATTTTGCATGTTTTATTTGGCAATTCAGGAAACCACAGCTGTCYTTGCCTTTAATCACAGAGTCACAGATTCACAGAAAATTGGAAAGGACCCACAAGGATCATCRAGTGCAGCTCCTGTCCCTGCACAGRACCAATYCTCYTCCTCTGAAGRAAAACTGCTAAAATTTTGAGGTTTGAGTCTCAAGTATTTTCTTAGTTCAGACTCCACTGAAGTGGAAGCAAATTGAATATTGAATGATAAGAGGTGACAAGAATAAAGCAAAAACCAGGATACAAATAGAGGGTTTTATTGGTTTTTCTTAATAGAAAAGCAAGAGCTATAATGGCAATGCTATCATGTATTCTGTTTTCCTCTCTCGTCTGACTGCAATAACTTTTCCAAGTCCCTGGAAAAAAACCAAATGATAATAGGAACATTTCAGTGGGCGAGATTGTGGAAAAAYACTGAAAGACAAACTCAGCAAGAAGTGCCCATGTTGGCAATAGTTCACCAGAARCAAAYTGTCTGCAAACCTGAGGAGCAGGGACTTTGAGGGAACTTGGTGTAATGCCCTGGGAGAGGCAGAACAAAGGATGGAGTGGCACTGTGGGGTTGTGGTCATGTTGTGTTTAAATCAATGCCAGGAATGGGAGTGAAGCCAAAGGAATAACCCAAACAGCAACCAAGAGCTGGGCCATGTTTCATTAACTGAAAATGATTTGACTTTTCATGCCCCTGGATATGCTAATGAATCAAAAATCAGCACTTGCTTTACATGCATGATTAAAGTTACTCAAACTCCACCCAATGATGAAATTATATCAGATGAAACTTTATTTTTTCTCTACTGTCAAAAAAAACCCCAATATAAATGTAATTCAAGGGGAGAAGGAGATCAAAGAGTCTATCTCTGTATCCCAGAGTTCAGCAAGCTGTACCCATCTCCTCCCCCAAGGAAAACTTATTGGGTAAGCTTTATTCTGCAGTAAAATCATTGCTTATGGTTTCTGATATCAGTGTATTTATCACCAGCAATTTCTGAACCTAATTCTGTCRCACCAATCAATAAATTGGAGTATTTGTGAATCTGGAATCTTAATGAATGTGCCCAGACTTACAGCGTAACTCATGCTATTTGTGCACTGGGATTGCAGAAGTGCCCATTCTTATTGTGTCAGTGCCACCCAATCTGTGCATTCGTGATTGTGAGAGATATGATCAGACTTAGTGCCAAATTGGATACTCTGCAATGTTATCTGTAAAATTCTCCTGGGCTCTTGGACAGACAGAAAATACACCAAGAATGGGAAAGTTCACCCAATCCCTGGGCTCACTGTGTCTGCAGTTAGCTGAGAAAACAGCTGGGACTCCCTTTCCTAAATTTTTACAAGACAAGGTGCAGGTAGTGATAAATATGGTTCAACAACTGAATTCTCCTCCACATGAGCAATAATGTGTTCAGCAAGTTCTCATCCCGTTAAAATTGTTTTTCTAGAACAATTGCAGACATGCTCATTTTTCAGAAGATTTTTGCCTGTTAAGAAAATTTCCGATTCTACTAATTCTATTTGTATACAATTCCATTTCCTGTTGAAATATTTACAATAAAGAGCTTTTGAAACAGAGCTTTCCTTTTTTTACCACTGGAGATACTTTCAGGACTAAAATTCATCAAAGGCAGAGCAGAGCACAAGACCTTGTAGACTCAACAAGCAGAGAAGAGTAGAGAAAAAGTAGAGAAAAATTGATCATGAGTAAAAAGTTTCAGGATAAATTTGCATTTTGCAAATAAAAAGTTTTGCCACTTTTTGGGGAAAATTGACCTTGTTTTCTTAAATAAATGCAGTTCAGATRCAGCATCCATAGCAGAAAAATGTGAGATAATGAGAGAGTCAAAGAATTTTATTTTCTGTGTTCTATGATAAAAACCATTGACCAGGAGATGCAGAGATGCATCAGCTGTTTTTGAGACAGTATTTTAAATAAAAAGACTGTAGGTTTTATTACGTGCGCTGTTGGGTTACAAAGCTGATTTCAAGAAACATGCTTTTTATTGCCAGTTTTGAACCTATAAAAGTCTCAGTGGTTAATGAAAGTGTCTGAATAATGTGGCTTAGTATAAATTTGCTGTACAAAATCAAARGCAGAACAATCAGTTAATACTGAGTGCCAAGGGAGCTATGATTCTAATGGGCTCATGTTCTCCAAAAAAAAGAAAAAACGAAAATTCAAGGAATAATTGATTATTCTTTCCAACGAGTCTTGACCTTGTAATCTGATGTTAAAGCATGGCTGTGTAGAAAGGCCCTTTTCATTTTCCTTTCGTTGGAAAGGAGACATTAAGACAATGTAGATTTGTGCAAAGGTTCTTCTTTTAGGATCTTCTTTGGCTTAAATCACAGAATCACAGAATGRCTGAGATGGGATTGTATCTCTGGGGACCATGTGGTTTGGAAACTCTCCTGAAGAAGGGTGTCCTAGAGCCATTTACCCCAGATCCTGTCCAGCCAACTTCTGAATATCCTCAAGGATGTGAACAACAACCCTATGCATCTTGTGTCAGTGTTCCATGGTCTGCACAGTGCAAAAAATGTTTCCTCATATCCAAAAAGAACCTCATGTGTTTCATTTTGTGCTTATTGTATCTTTTAAACTTCTTTTAAAAGTTTAAATACAATATTTTTAAATGAGATCAAAGGAAGAAAAAATCCTCAAAATTACAGTAACTCACAGACTCTGTTTTCAAAAAAATTATTAATCAATTAGGGTTTTTTATATATAACACTTCTGGATTTGTTGCCATCTTTTTACCTTTTCAGCTCCATATTATCTACTGAAATGAAATTCTGAACCCTGACAGACTAGATAATCTTTGCAGGAATTTATATTTTATATTCAGATGGCACCAAAAAACCCTTGAATTCCAAGCATTTTCCAAGCATATTTCCCTTATGCTTGACGAGACAAATAGGTTTAAAATGTCCCTCATGGGACTCCAGTGACGTCTGCAGAGTTATAGAAAGGATCAGTTTAATCCACTTAACAATATTGCTTAAATTAAAACAGAAGTGAACCAAAAAATATTTAACTTATCAACTCATAAAAACTCTATGCAAAATAGACATTTAAAAACAATAATTTCTCTGAAATAAATGCTTTCTCATAACTCTGAACTTTTGCTAAAATCTTTATCCAACATTAACGTCAAGAGCACTGGAGCATTGGAGGAAGACAAGTACTGGTAAAACCAGATGTAAATATCTTTTCTGGGATTTGAGATGAATTGTAAATCAAAACTGAAGCATTCTCTCTAAGGTGGCTRTTTTTGCAGCTGTGCTTGGATTTGGCCACTGAAGTAATATTAAAGATGATTTATGTGAGTTCCTCACACCCACCATTTTGAGTGTATGTATTTTCAACAGAATAGGTCTAACATGATAATTTATTTCCATGATTATCTGTGGTAAAAACTTATGGGAAGTTCCTGATTTTTATTTTTTTTTTAACAGTAATATCATGCATCCTTGCAGCTGACTCCAGAAGTTAGACAATATTGCTTTCATGGATTATAGATGTCAGTAAAAACCTGAGATAACTATTCAAATTAAGTAGAGATTTTTGCTATTACTTTCAGCAAAAAATAGCAAGCACTCAACTGAGCAAGGGGGCAGAGGAGAGAAAGGAGTCTGAGAACTAAAAAAGGGCAATTAATTTTTTTTAAGCTTCATTGAATTGCACAGCTCCTGTCAGGATACCTCATTTGCAAATACTTATCCATGCTATGGTAAATGYAAGAGCAATATCTCTATCCATGTTACAGAAACAAGTTTTCAAAATTATTTACATATACATTGTGTAAATTTACATTGGTTATTTTAATGCAAGTTATCTTTATTTGGTTGAAAAAAAAAATGCAGAATATTCTTGGGTTCCAAGAATTGGTTTCTTGGGAGTGTGGCTGGAGTAGTGAGAAACAAATGTCCTTTTTAGGTCTTCTCCAGGACAGTCCAGTTCTCAGCTCTTGGAAACAATCACAAAATACAACACAAAAAAAAAGATGAAGTAAAAACATTACGAACATTTTAAAATAGTGTCTTGATTGTGAATTTTTCATCAAATGAGAAGTTCTGGTCATCCACTGTCCCACAAACAATTAGTCTTAATAAATAAGTATTCAGAATCTTTATCATAGATAACATGAACAGGACAGGCAGTCAAATCCTGCCCTCAGATAAATAAACACAATTTATCTGGCAAAGGATGGGGCTGGAGGCTCCATGCAGGTCCTGTGTTCCTTTCTATTGCTGTAGTTCCATGAGAGACACAACAGCGAAGAGTTTWTCTCCTTTTTCCAGTTACATGAGAAGAATCTGATCTCATTTTAGATSCCTCAGTAAACCTGCTGCATTGTAATTACATTTTACCCACAGTGAAGCTCATCCTCCTTTTTCCTCTTTTCTGAAAGAGATGAAAACAAACACACATCTATTCTCATCCTTTTCTCCTTCCCCCCTTGCAAAATAGGATAGAAATTTAATCACATTCTCCAAGTGGGATAACTGAGCTCTCCCAGGGCAGAACACAGAGCCCCCAGCCCATCACAGAGTTGATCTGTGGTCAGGAGCAGAGCTGAGCCTTGAAGAGCCATGTCATGGTTTTACTTGGTCTGATTTTTGGTGGGGGAGGATGGGACCAAGAAACCACAAAGATGGCTCCTGTGAGGAAGTTCTTGAAACATTCTCCTTCTTCTCCAGCAAAAGGAGCCCTACCCCCTGTGTTTTAGAGCCAATCCATCATGGCTCTGAGGTTGATGGACAGGCTGCCCATCAGGCCTGGGCCAATTGCACAGGTTGGTTACACCTCTGTGATGACATATTGTCTTGTACTTCAGAAGAATTCAAAACAAGATAGGGTAAGCTAAGAACATGTAGTTCTTAGGTTGATAGAATGTAGTTTTAGTATCATGCACTGGGGAAAAACGGAGCAGGAGGATGAGGAGATGTAATAAGAAAAAAATGGAGACCCAAGATCATAGTAGGAGAAGATGGGGTGGGTTGCTGTGCTGATGCTGTGGTTCTCGAGTATGGAGAAAATAAGTTGTTCTYGAAAGGACTATTTCATCAATGGAAGACCTGTATAGAAAAGGAGAGCAACCTTGCTCCAAGGAAAAAAAAAACCTGGCCTTTGAGGACTGGACTGAGCTGATCAGGAGCCAAAAAAGGGGAATCACTCTGCTGTTTCCTGCACTCCAGTCTCTATCTGCCTAAACCACACCATGCCTGCAATCACACAGAACGTTTTCAATGCCTACTCCTCCATCAGGATGTAAATACCTTCTCTCTCTTTAATTCTCTCTCAGCAATTGGCACAACCAGAAAATAGCAAGAAAACACTTATTTTCCTCCTGAAAAAAGAGAACTTGTTTTCCATACAGTTTTTTTTTTCAATCTTCCAGATAATAAGATTTGTTTCTCCTGTGTTTTATATATTACTACCTTAATGGGATGAAATAATATTTACTTCATTTCTGCTTCTAATACCTTTTTCTCTCAGTATTTTCCTGTGCTGTTTTTGGCTAAGGAGACAGAAAAATTTTCAGACACTTTGGATAGAAGTCAGAAGTAAGAGGAAGTATTTATCATTGAAAACACTCAAGCATTTTATCAAATCCTACACAAAAAAAACCAAACCAAGCAAACAAACAAAACAAACAAAAAAAAATCCAAACCAAAATAAATACCAAAAAAAAAAAAAAAAAAAGAACTTTCCGAGACAGTTCACAACAGTTTTTCTCAAATCTAGAAAATGCAGTGCCATTTTAAGGAGACATGTTAACAGATATTCCAAGATCCCTTTAAAAGGACCTCTTTGGCTACCCTCACCACCCCATTCTGCTGGATGTTCTCATTCTGTGGGGTCTGTGGAAGCACACACAAGGAAGAGCATCCTGCAGAGGGACCAGAGAGGAGTGGGAAATACTTTCCTTACAACCTCTTTGAAGTACAGAGGAGTCCTGCCTTGAGGAAGGGATAGAAAAACTTGCCCTTCATAAAAAAACTGCTGTGCCACACTGCAGGATTGTGTTAGCCATGGGAGGAGTGAGGTTGCATGTCAGCAAGAGCTGTAAATTTGTCATTTATAGGGATCAGTCCTATGTCGGCAAGGCCTCCATCCATCACCTATTTGTGCTCTGATGTTGAAGATAATGCTGATGAGCACCCGAGTCTGGCCCATCTTGTAATCCTGGTAATTTTTGTGTCTCCAAGGCCCTCATAGAATTAAATGAGCAAGCACTCCCCAGCCAAAATCCTTATATGACCTTGATTTTGAATTTGAACAAAATCCTTATGAATTTAAACATAAAATTCGTGAGTCTGGGTTCAGACTGGGCATGGGTTCGTATCTATAAGCAGCTGTAGTTTCCATGCAGATAGATCTTCCCCAAATAAATCTTTCTTCATGGCTTGTAATTGGATATTTTATTTTTCTGGGATAAATAAAATCCTTATTTTGTAAAAAGGCTCTGCAGGACTTTCATCCTTTACCCAAGTACAGAGAAACCGTATCAATTCCTTAGGATGATATGGGTAGGGTCTTTACCTGGCTTTAAATGCAATATAAATTTCAAGTTTCTTACTGCAAACTTATCAATATGCTTTCACAGGAAAGGAGTTAGATTTTTCTAAGCAAGTGTGTTTAGAAGAAGAAACAGCTTCTTCAGGTGATGCTGCTCGGTGTGCTTTGAGGAAGAAACATGTCCTCGCATTTAACAGCTTTGTCTGCTTGATACACCTGATACACACATATAAATCTCTGGTTTTCTGTTAAGAAAGACCATTATTTTTTTACTCAGGTAGATATTGGGCCATTTAAAAGAAGTTGACTGCAAAAGARGCTAAGAACTGTGTCTGGTCAGGAAATGAAAAGTTTCAGCCTCAAAGAAGAAAATTATTTCTTTCCTGTAAAATACATAATATGTATCCCACAGCAGTTTGTGATGTCGATAACYTATCTTACTGCCTATCCATTAAAACAGGTTTAGTCTGTTTTAAGCTGTTTTTAGTCAAAAGTGTGTATGCAATTGAAGAGTGTTATAAAACATTTACACAAACARAAATCTGCTGTATAATTCACTGTGCAGCTTTAATAAAAAGTGAGAAAGACTTTAAAAGAGGGAAAATCTGGCTCGTGGAATTTACAGGTAGTAAGTTCTCAAAGAGAGCACTAMGGTTCAGGGCATCAAGGCATTTCAAAATGAAGTGCCTTATGGAAAATGAATAGCATGGCACCAATATTGATCTGCATAAAGAAACACCTTTGGTGCAGCTTTACAGAATCTCCCCGGTCTCTGAATGATGTTTAAAAGGAGGTCACTTTGTGCTCACAGAGAGGCTTCACCGTGTTGAAGAAGCCCACAATAAAAACGTCGATGGCATGGCACAGCAGTTTATTTACATTACTGCTATTGCTGCTCTCATCTCTGTGAGAGCTCAGGAAAACTACCCTGGATGAAGCACAGGCTCCCAATGTCCCATTTGGGGTTGTAATGATTTTTTAATGATAGTTTGAAATTCTGCTGCGCAGTCAAAGGTGATGCCTWCTACCAAAACAAATGAGAGCCCTGGCGATTCTGCTGCTGGGGTTGCTGCCTTTAGTGGTGATAAATGGYAGAAATGACCTGTGCTGTGCTGGCAGGACAAGGCACTGTATAATCCCTGAATTATTTTGTTAGCTACCGAGAGGCAGCCTGCTGTCTTTCATCCAGAATTGATCTCTGTGATGCTAAAGAATGAGCCTGCTGACAAGAAAATGCAATACCTCATAAAACACACCTCGGGTAAATAATGAAGATCCAGATTTCRCAACATGAAACTGCTCGAAGGTCTGGAAGAAGGATGCTGTAGGGCAGGAATGTCTGGTCATTATAGCCATGGGAAGAGGATGAATTTGGACAGTAGCTAGCAAAGATGCTTTCTGTGATGCCTTTTTTATCTTTATTCTATTCATAAGGTTGAAGAGCTAAATCCCACCACTGTTTCTGTGTAATTTGAACAGCGAAAGACAAAAAAAAAAAAATTAAAAAAAAAAAATACAGTCTTTTTGTTTCTTCCCTAATATTAACTAAGCAGGTTTTGAGGATTCTTGGCAACCAACCCTCAGATCAGTTTTCTGGTGTATTTAGACTTCATAATGTAAAGTCTGTAAAGTCTGTTTCAAAATAAACATTTAAAATCTTGTAAATGGGGAAAGCTTGCAAAGGTTTTAAGCAAAGAATTTGCTAATTAGAACAAAATAGAGACATATTTCAAGAAACTTAGGAAGACAAGAGAGAAAATTACCGGAACATTGTTTCACTGTGGGATGTSACACAGTTCAAGAATTAGCACCAAAAAAAAAGTCTTTTAATAGGCAAACAAATCATGCTAATTCAGCCAAAAGATATAAAAGAGCAGCCTATATAGATTTAATGATAGAGAAATATGCTTCATAAATATTTTCCTTTCTTATACACACTATGTTAAAATATTTTCCCCTTAAATGTTTGAAGAGATAAAACTCACTAAATATTCTGACACATAATATATACCCCCCTTCCAGGCACTGCAAAATCATTTTCCATGGCAAATTCTTTGAATTTTTGTCACCATAAAGGTGGTTGGACTTCCAGGAATATACAGAATGGCTTACCACTAAATTGCAAATGTTTCATTGCAAATAACATCATAAGTTTTCAATTTATAGGAAGATATATTTGTCCAGGGAGTTGCCAAGCATAATTTTGGAAGACCACTGCCACTAGGCTGTTAGTTATTCTGTGCTTTAAGATGTGGGATGTTCTGTCTCATTTTGGCCAGGATATTCCATTTTGGAGGTAAAATCCTAGTCAGTGGAACAGGTATATTTTTGCAAACATACCAAGTGGTGGCTAAAAACTAGGAACAAACCCCAGAATGCCTTACTGGAAATATCTGATTGCTTCTCATGGAGCATTTTAACTTCCTTTTCTCTCAGTGTCTTGGTTATTCTTTGGAAGAGGGTGACACCATGAATTTGGTTAGAACCTATGTTTTCCACACGGATGGAAATAAATTATAACAATGCCAGCACTATTGTTCTTTACTCAAATTAAACAGTGTTATGGTCAATAAAGGAGAAGCATTCTTCCTTCCATTCTCTGTGCAAKATGAAAATTTCCCTGGCTTTCTAAGATGACAAAATTAGTCATAAACTCAGAGGAAATTGAGATAACACAGCCAGGATTGCTAGTGCTCAGAGAGAAAGAAAAGCTAACCACAGCAAAACAGCAGAGGTTTGAAAATAGAAATAACTCAGTGAGCTGGAGAAGAGCAAGGGGCCAGTGAAAGTCATCCAGAGGTGAGAAGTAGCCACAGCAAAATGAAACAAAGCCAATCTCTCTAGAGCAGCCAGCACTTCTCTCACAAAAGGTAATAATAATTAAAATACTTAATAATAATAAAAAATGCTAACTAGATCAATTTCATTTCTCCACATCTAACTCTCCTACACCAAACGCCCTCATCATCACCTCAGTGTCTTCCCCCTGTCATGACACATTCCTGAACAGCCACACAATCACAGGAGTGCTGGCTCAGCCATGGACCTGGTAATGCCTTCTTGAGGACCCCTAAATCATCTGTAACCTTCCCCAGCTTSTGCTTCTGCATCCCAAAGTCATTGAATGCATTATCAAAGAGGCTCAGGCTGCAATTCCATTTCAATTTTTTGTATTGATGGGATTCCAGCTCAGGCACCTATATTTCATTTAGGTCGGCAGCATAATATTAGAAAATGGAAATTCCTCTTCTATGTTCTCCATTTTGCAGGTAAACCCCTCAGCCTTTCTAAGAAACAAAGACAAAGAGATCCCTAAATAGCTAAAAAATTTAGCTGTATAAGTCAAGATCTTACTGATTTTCACAAGTATTRCAATGAGCTATTCAAGTAGGTTTAATCAATGGAATTGGTTTTATCACTGTAAATTCACAAATCCCTACTAAAYTGCCTAAAATGCATGACTGATGAACATGACCTTAGCAGCTGTTGCACTTTTGTCTGTTGTGTTGCAGACAGTATTCCTGCTGCACTCCAGAGATAATTTAGCATCAGACTTCCTTTTCACTGAATAAACTCACTGTTTCTGATGGCGTCACGATCCGCTTAACCGAAGCGGGAGTCATGAGGGGTTCGTCATCAGAATCTCAGAGTGCAAAAGAAACGAAGGGGTAAGTATATATTCAAAATCATGAACAATGTTATTGGATTTTCGCTATAGAAGAGGATGAGAGAGAGAAAGTGAGAGAGAGAGAGAAAGAGAAAGAGTGGGTTTATAGCTACCAAATGGCTCCGACGAGTCCGCGCGGTCCAGATTTCATGGGTTCGTCGACGTCTGTTGGGGGGGATCCCCATCAGGGTCTTTTCAGAGAGACTCTTTATAGTCTTTTTGAAAGCGGGTGGCAGCAGGCCAGGGGGTTGCGAAGTATAGAAAAACCAACCAAGCGGTGGGGAAAGAATGTCCATTGTTTTCAGCATGGGTTCATACCAATCTCCTCCGTCTTCACGTCAGGAACGGTGCAACCATCCATAGCTTACACGTTGTACTCAGCAGCCTAGGAGCTGGAAACTTGGCAGTCATCCCACCTTGATCTGGCTCGGACTCCTTTGAGCAAAGGTCCCCCWTTCTCCCCCTTGGGGTTTTTGGGTGTTCAGTCTCAGTCCATGTCGATGATCGTGAGACAGTCAAGGGACTTCTGTACGGTCTCTTACAGATGGTTTCGTTCAGGTCCCCTGTTTGGTGTCCTTGGAAAGGCCCATTGTCACAGACAGAAAAAGCATTGTCTTCCCTTTCCAGAGATCAATAGATATTCTAAATGAAAAACAATAACTGAGGTTCTTCTATAAGTGATTGTTGTTTTATTTCATTTAAGGGAGACAAAAAAAAAACCAAAAAAAAAAGAAGATTTGAATTTTTCTTTGTGTTCTAATTATGAGTTGCTTTTAATTTTTACRCTTAACCAGACAAATACAGATTTTGCAGGCACATCTTTCCAGAAGCACAGAGAAGGTAAACTGTTTTTCTCAATCTCATTTGTCCTATCCAGGATTTTAGGGTCTGTTTTCATCCTTCTAATAACCTACCCAGAAAAGTATGAATTTCTGTACGTTAGTAGATGCTTTCTTTCTTGTTTGGATATATTAAAATAAAATCTGAGTTGCTTATATTTAAGTAGTTTTACAAATTGAATTTTCTTCTTACTTGGTAGTAAATACACAYTTACTTCCTCCTATCTTGTAGTTGTTGGGTACATACTTCATAACTTTTCTCTTTGGAGCAATCTTAAAATTTTCTAAAAATAATTTCCCTGCAGTTAACAATATKTCACTGAGATTTTCCTTCTGACCTTGAAGCAGGTATATTTAAAAATAAAAATATAATGAATAAATGCGCAATTTATCTCATACCTTCTATGTGATAGAACATCCAGTGAATTTTCCACTGCATAAAAATAAGCCCCTAAATATTAAGTCCAGTTTTCATCTCAAGCTAAATCRAAATGCTCCATATTTAGAAGAACTGAAATTATTCTATTTATTTGCTTATAAGCCTTCTCCTCAATTCCCAAATTGACATGATGTGCATGAGGGCTTTACCAGGTGCCAAAAGCAAAGTTTTTTTTTGTGAGGGTGTGTGTGTGTGTCTGTTTGTGTGCAGCTGGTGAGTGAAGATTAATAATGATTGTGGTGATTACAGTCCTTGGTATTTTGGGGATTCTCACCTCCCTCTCAGAGCCAGAATAGATAATAAATGAAGTGCACAGCTGCACACTGCAATTTAGACATTTTCTGCCTGCAGTTTTGTGATCTGATTATCAAAGGCAGTTGTCTCAAACTCCTGCAGAATTCTATGATAAATTTAGGTGTCCAGGAGATATTTTATATGACAGTGTCTCTTTGTGTGTTTTCTTCACACTGGACACTTACAGTATTATTTGTTTACAGTTATGAATTAGTCTAGATTATCACTTCATTAGACAAATTATGTAGGGAAGGGTCAAATAGATCTGCTAAAATTGTCTTCAAATTTACAGCTGTTACAGATGGGCTCTGAGTCTTGTGATGGCTGAAAATGACAGATGAAAAAAGAGAAAAAGCTCAGACTTCTTGAGGTAAATGAGAAAATGAAACCTATCTCCCCTGCCCATTAAAGCATTATCTGGTAGACAAAAAATGCATGCAACTTCCTTCTCTAGAACAATTTTGAGTTATTTCCTAAATAGATAATTCTGTAAAAACTCTATTGAACTAAATTATTTACCAAGTGTCATGTGAAAATTGTTCCAGGTTAACAAAAGAGAGGAGAAATAACTTTGTTTCTCTCCTCAAATTTCTTGTTMCTGCAAATTTATTCAGTAGATCTGAGTTTCAGGGATCTGATATTTCAGTGGTGGCCATTCTACCAAATGAGGTCGAAAAGATATTAATAAGGTACACTTCTGATRTCAGAGAATAAAGAATCCAGACTGAGCTGCTGACTGACTATTTTCTGATGCAGGGYTCCTTTTTATTTAACACATTTTTAGGTATTCATGATTAAAAATTCAGATCAAAATATCATCTGATTTCAGACATATTTCTTGACCCCAGGAAGGAATTAAAAATTAAATATTAGCAGAAAAAAAAMCTCAGAAAGTTTACTTTGTAGTTTGGAATTTTAGAAATTAAACACATTTTATGAAGCATTGCAGTTTGTTGCTATTTCAGGAGGGTAAGGAAGATGATAAATTTAAATTTTAATGAGAAGAAGCAGTGGAATATTTTCTACTTACTGAGCAAAGACCAAAAAAAAAAAGGAAAATGCAAACAGTTAATACACTGAAAGATCTTAGTGAAATAGCCCTTTCTGAGCTGGTAGTAACACATTTTAAATGACCCTGTAAACACCACAAGGAATGCAGGAGCATGANAACTCATTTTTATTCTATTCAGAACTCATCTTATATTTGACTGGGAGAATAATGAGATTTGAGCTCCCATAATAACATTCAGAAACAACCTCTGCAAGTTCTCTCAGGCATCTCTAGCAAATAGGAGTTGTTCAAGTGTGTCACAAAGCTGAAATTGTATGAGTCTGGCTTTGAAAACACTTTCAGGAGTTGYTTGCTATGTGTGCAGGGTATTTTGAGACCTGATTCAGTTTTAAATGAAGTATCTAGAAAACTTCCCTGTGATTTCAATGAAAGATGACTGTCCTTATAGCATTCCACGTGTGGATGAAAATAAACAGTCTCTGGTTTCTTGCTTGATTAAAAAAAAAAAAAAAAAATGTGTTTAATGTCGCTAGTCTTCAGCAAGATGAATCTTAAGGCAGAGCCCCTGCAGCTGTGTGAATCTACTCTGTTAAGGCTGCTGCCATTTCCTGTGCAGGCAGAATTGACATGGAGTGTTTTGGAACTGAATTCTTATTTTCTGGCTGAAGAATTTTGAAGGCATGGTTACAAATGTAGCCATGTAATAAATGAAGAAAATGATGGCCCAGAGCATACAAACCAGATCAGACACTAACTGCTTAATAAAATTCTAGTTGTGAAAAAAAAAAAAAAATTAAAAATATTAGATATTTTTCATTGAGATATRGATTTGAATGCTAATGATAAAAATAATTTTTAAAAATCAAAGAAAATAATTATTTACTCTGGCGGATCATAAATATGGATAGTTCCACTGCTGGATGTCATTATGTTTCTGGAATTAACTAAGCTAATTGACATTCCTTATGCACAAAATAACTTAGGCATGTGATGATTTTAAAGTGTGTCCATAAACCCCATTGAATTCAAAGGTATTTAGGGTCATGTGCAATGTGAAACACACACTGAGCTGTTTTCCTCAACACTCATGTTTGCTAGTAATGAAGTCTAAGAGGATTTTAATAACTTTGGGTTTATTGATTTAATGGAAAGAAACTACAATTTTGTTTGGCTATAAATAGTATCTAAATTAAAAGGGCCATAAAAGAAACCATAAATTTAAGGCAAAAGAGTACTCAAAACAAAACAAAAAAACCCCACAAGCCCTTTTAAAAACTGACATTTATTCAGTGGAATCTTCCTACTGTTTGTAAAAAGAAATAGCTTGTATTTTGTTAGGTAATTAAAAGTCAAAAGCTTCTTTGCAATTCATCCAAATCGCAACCAAATATTTTAATTCATAAAAGAMTTTGGGAAATTCTATGGAGAATTACGAGGAAAAAAAAAAACCAAAAAAAACAAAAAACATGAGTTTTTCAATGTTGAAAAGCCCAGTGTAATTATAGTAAGAGACAATGTATGTGTGCTGTTACATTGTCTCTTTGAACCATTTTGTGGATGTATTCACTATGCTTACAGTATTGACCAAGACAAACTTTATAATTGCATTTAAAACTACAGCAAAATTATGCTAGGACAGAAAATTCTGAGAATTTTAGCTCTTTTTTGTTCATGTTTTATACAGATATTTACTTTATTTGCTACATATCAGAAAAGCTGTCAAGATATGGTAGTGCAGATATGTATTGAGGAGTACTCAATACTCAACATTTATCTGAAATATGTCCCTATCTCCAATTTTAATCATCTAGATAAGATTTAGAAAACCATTGACTTGATTTAGGTGACCTATGCCATATATAAAATGAGAAGGTTTCAGAATGGTCCATTATAGGAAGCAAATATGTGAAATATTACTAACTAGCAAAAACAATCAATGCATTCATAGAAGCAAATCTTTTTGATGGATGATTTTAATAGAAATAAAATATTTGTAAATTATTTTTAATCAGGATCACTTCATTGTTTTGATTTACTGGGTAGATTTCCTCAACCCTTATATCAACAGAGTAGGGTAGGTAATAACATTTAATAATGGAATAGGAATTACATGCCAATGATGATTACTTCTTCAATCAATTTTGTACTGAGAAAAAGATGAATATCCCCATATCCTGAGGAAACATTCAAATAGTACTGAACTGAAAACTTGTACTTCTTGAGCTAAAAAAAAAACCTTGTATTTCCCAGGAACAGTTGAGTGCTTTACAGTTTTATACATTGTTCTTTTGTGTTAACAAAGAAAAATACATATGAAATAAAAATGTTCTTTTAAAAGTTTTTATTATTTGCCAATTTAAAATTACTACCTTAATTTCAATTTTGTCAGTATTCTTTGGTATTTTTAGTAGATAGACTATTAAATATCACTTTGTTTGATAAAAATATGGTTTCAATTTTAATTACAATAACTTTATATTAGTAGGTTACATTTTTATTATATGAAGTAAGAAAACAAATGCTCACATCCAGTCATACTACATATTTTTGGAAGTCCAAATTCACAATAATTCTAAGGCATCTCATTTTGCATCTTGTTCTGACTGAAAACTTGCTTGTTGATTGCATTTTCCCATTGTTTCCTACATTTCTAGGTTTCATCAATTATCAAAAACTCAGTTTTGRTGGGTTGAGTTTCACTGAACTGTCAGRGGAACCAGCAGRGAGGGAGTCCCTTAATTTACTTAAWYCATGGAGTTCATTCATATTCCTTCACATGTCATTTGATTGTTGGGTTTGTCTGGTGCCAGACTTGCTGCACTGGGCAGGGCTAAATTAACCAAGTTTAGGTTATTTCACAGCTCATTAACTCCTCTTCCTGGCATCTGGCAGCCACTGGATGGAGCACCTGTTATTTGTCTCAAAGGATTAAAAGCACAAGAGACAATTCCATCCCAGCAATCGCCGAGTTACTTAGCTGTAGTGGTTTTGACTGTGTTGAAAATTAAAAGCACTACACTCACGATGTTATCTCCTTCTTCCCTACCGGAGAGGGAGAAAGGAGAGCGAAAGCCTAATTAACACAAAAATTTATGGCTTTCAGATAATATAACGTAATTGAGAGAAAGATACATATGTGTTCTAGAGAAAACGGTCAGACAGGCTGAATAACTTAAGTTGCAAAATAGATTTATTACTATAAACTACTAAGAATACTACAGCACTGGGAAGGAAACAAAAAAAAAAAAAAAAAAAAAACCAGGGAAAAAATTTACAAGGAGAAAAAAAAAGATTAAAAAACGGACATTTTAAGACATATGTTGTCCTTTCTAGGGACTCGTCTTTTCCTAGGTTCCATCCTTTTCTACTCCCTGTGTTTTTTTACACACAAAGGGGGGCAGTAATGAAAGTCTAATATAGATCAAAGCACTCATTACAGTTTTTGTCAAACATTATAGGAGAAGCATTCTTCAGTTTTAAGCTGTGGGGTCTTTTTCAAGAAACAGTCAATGTATAACTGCTGATGGAGGAGGGAGTAATTTTTTACCTCGTAGGAGAAAAAGAAAGAATGTCTTTTAAGGCCAAACTGCRTTGTTTTCAGCGGCGTGAGACTGACTATTATAAATCCCTGGCAGAGCACAGTTATGCCCACACAAAGTGACAGAAAATGCTGTTATTCTTGGAGATTATATGATTCTTTTGCCCTTCCCACGGTGTCATTTCTCTTTTAAGAAATTACAAGCATGTAACTAATACATTATTGCTCTTCTGTACAAATATTAAGCATGGGCATTTTGTGGTTCACAGAAGATGTCAGTTATTGCTAATGCTGGGTAATGAAATGAGTTGATTAATCAAAACACATGTGGTGTAATCATAGATGTGGCAACAGCTTAACATGAGTTTTAGATAAATTGACAGTTTGTGACAGTTAAACAGCCACAAACTATGCAGATATGAAAGTTGTGTTCCAGTTGCTCCCTGTTGTAAAAGAAATCATGAAAAGTATTTTCATAGGGAGTAAAATTTCATAACCTATTGGACCAGAGGATGCAGACAGGAGCTTTGATCTCCAATTTAATATGGAGAGATCATCATGAGCAATTATATGCCACATTTGCTCCAGTGTGCTTTGAAACACTAATTTGTAGGCTTGCATCCTGAATATGCACTTTTAGAACCAAGATTTCTGAGGCTGAAATTATTTTTGGCTCTAAGTCCACTGCAAACTTGGACAAGGAGCCAGCCAGGTATTTTAATCTGAAGTGYCTGTGACAAATTTTCTTCCATCTTCAAATGTAATTGGAAATTCTGAATTACCGTGAGAAGAGAGAGTTTGTAACATTATAATCATTCTTCTTCATTTCCAGAGATTAAGAAAAGTGTGTTTACTATTTTAGAAGCTATTGCTCTCTCTTTAATTTTAATCTGTCATCTGTTCCCAGTGCTCTTGAATTCATTTTTTATTTAACAAGCCTGTCCAAAACAGAGCAACAGTGCATCCGAATGAAGATGTAGAAAATATATTCAAATATGACAACTTTTTCTTTTAAGAACTCCGCTGAGGTGATGAAAAGTGAATGAGTTTTAATCTAATCAATGAGAGTGGCAGCTCTCTAAGTAAGCTAAGCAATGCATGAGATTTGCATAAATTTTTACTAAAGGAATTTCATGTCCCTGATGATTTGTGTTTTACTCTACACAGTACTTTTGTCTGATGCAGAGTTTTCCCTTGACAGCTTCACAACACATTTTGGATCCAGAATAAAAAGATGTTGAAAGCACAAATATCTGCTGATTCGAGCAGTTTTGTCTTAATCAAGTAATAGTTTTAGCTGTACTTAGCAACAAARCTAATTACACGTCCTCCTTACACAGACATCACTACACACAGTCTGAACACACAGGAAGCGCAATCAAACCAGTGGGACTATTTATTTAAAGTTATGGCCCTTTGTAAGAGATAATTATGTCTATTCTGAAATAACTTTATCCTGGTTTTATGGTAAGCAAGCGTTTTGGACAAATATTTCCCTAGTAATTGATGTGGTGTCTCCTGGTAGGAGAGAAGCAGAACAAAAACAATGACATGAGCATTCTTGAAGGAAAATGAAAACATGCACTGAAATTCTCAATGTGTAACTGTATAGCAGATCATAGGGAATCAGAAGTTTTCTTATTGGAAAATTCCTGTTAATCTTCACAGGAGGCAGAGAGTTTTTCAGGGAGAAAAGCTGTGATGAGCAGCTTAAATCAGCACTTTGGATTCCATGCAAAAACATCAGATAGATTACAGATCATGGAACTATTTAAACATCATAAAACACCTTTCCATAAAGAGCAAAAAATGGGGTAGCCTGAATTTAACGAGCTCTGCAATGATGCAGAAAGCAACAGTTTCAATAAGAATAAAAAAGTTACGTTATTTTTACAACAAAAAAAAATTCTAGCATCCACATTGGGACAATCCAGATCTGTGGGACAATCTACACATGRCCAGTAGCATGCCACAAGTTAATTGGTCTGGAAGTGAATTTATTAACATAACAAATAAGGTTTTTATAGATAATAACACTCATCTAATTATAATTAAAATATATGTGACTGCCAGAGCTGACACAAATATCAAATACATTGTTTTCTATTTTATAATAATGTGGAGATCAGCATTTTTTAGGAATAAGTTTGTGTATGTATTTATTACTAACTCTATGTCAATCATTAAGTTCAAATTTATTATTGCCAGGTTAGTTCATAACCCTTCAGGAGTAGTTAACTAATAATTTAGATATTTTTAATAGCTTAGAAATCTTCATCATCTGTGAGTTATGTAAGTTATTAATGGAAGAGGCCATTGCCTCAAATGGGAACAAACTAGTTAAATCATGTTGAAAGCAGCAATACCTGTCTCACTCACTGAGAAATACAAGACTGTTTAACAAAATGACACAGAATACTGCCAGCAGGAATTAATATCTTTATATTTTCATTTTTACCAACAGTGAAATTCTCCTGCCCTGATAGCACCTTTTCCATGACAACATTTTCATCACAGATTTGGAGATGGATGAAGGCAGTTATAAGATAAATTGTTATCCAATACTGAAATTAAGCCTTTGTTCCAATCCTTCAGAGCTTTATAAGGCACTCAGCTCATGGGGTTCTTTCATACCTTTCTGTGTCTCCTCTTTTTGTGGAATCAAAGCTTGGTAAATAAAAATATATGAGCCCTCAGCTGATCTKCTCAGAGATTTAATTTTTCTGTTTCCATCAAACTGAGATATGTTTAAAAATTTTCTAGCAGGACATTTGGGAATCTCCCATTATCACACCAATTCGGGAAATACCAAGGTATTGCAGCATTTTTCTTAAAGGTTTTCACACAGGAGATATTCTCTGAAATTCTGTCCTACAAAAGAGAACTCRGATTTCTTACTTTATTCATTTAAAGTTAAGGCTCAGAGTTTCAATGTGCTACTTCTTCTTAGCCAAGGAGAGAGCTTCGAGACCCTTCTCTTTTACATGTGCACTTTTTTTGAGAGGAGTTAAAAAAATCATCTCTACACTTAACCTGAAGAGATAGAATTCTTTTTCACTTGATGAGGTGCTTTTGTGCATGYAGCAGAGGAATTTTTTGGATGATTAAGAAGAAATTAATCTTTGGCATCTTTGAAAAATCTGTCTCCTTTCTGTTTCGGTTGGATACMAGGCAGCCTTTTTCTTCCTTTCTCCCTGTTGGAACATCCAATAGGCAAAAGAAAAGTTTAAAAAMTTTAAAACATTTTGTGCACAGAGCTAATATGTTCAGAAGCCTTTGAACTTGCAATTAGCAACTCATCTGTTATTCAGAGTGGGAAAAGAAGGAATAGGAACAGGAATAAATCTGCTGATTACAATAAAGTTACAGTGCAGCAGGTGTATTGGTAAGTTACTGATACTGGTAATTGTTGTGATGCCGTTGTTGAAATTTGTGATGTCAAATAATAAATAGTTGTCCATATGTGTCTCAAGGTGGCATGTTCAACAAGGCTGCAGTTTGTGGGTGACAGAACAGACAAAAGCCAATTTGTTTCTTCTCACTTTTAATTAAGGCTCTGGAGGTTTTACACAGCAATGAGACAGCTCCCCACATTATCTGTGCTGCTGTTCTGCAGCAAACAGCACATTCTGACAGTGATGYATTTTATTCACATTATTTTCTTAGATTATCTTCTGCATTTGCCATCTCTATTTTTAGCTAATCAGATTTTTTTCTCCCCCCTTAGGAAAAGCACTCTAAAAAATAGCATTGAGGGTAAAATAGAAGAGTTTAGTAGGAAACCMTTCTAATTGCTGCAGATTATTAATATTGAAGATATAGGCTTTTTACCGGATCTTCTTCATGCTTTAGTCCCTATTATTATTATTGGTTTGGGCACATATAACTTGTCATTAACTGTCTACTACAATGATTCCATTCTGTTTTCCTAAAGGGATGTTTCCTTTTTCATTGTGTACTCAGAGAATTGAGATCAGATGGATCCTCTGYCTGATAGTTCAAAGCTTTGCCCTTCTTGATATTGAACAGCTTCCTTGGAGGACCCTGAACAAATACTCCAATTTCCTAGATATTCTTGCTAATTTTCGACACAAACTTTCACTAACAGTCTTACACACCAGAAGAGATTTTGTGTGGGTCAAAAAAACCCAAATAAATAAAACAAATAATATAAACAAATAATAATAAAAAAAAGAAACAAATAAAACAAATCTCCATATCTCCAGATTCATGCACATTTTTTCCAGTAATTCTAATTATTTGCATAAAAAGTGTCGTGTTACTGCTGCACAAAATATTGCACACAGGTTATTTCTGGAAATTTTATTTACAAACACCCATGTAACAGCCAAATATTTACATAAAAGCAGCATATGATAAATGAAATTAGGCATGCAAAATCACTGATTTCTTTAAAATAAGAAAGACTGTTCGATATCTGTGATAGATTAATCACTAAAAAACCCCCAACCACTCAGTCAGTCACTCCCTCTTTGGGTATTCTTGAATGCAAAATAGTAGGTGGGATCCAYGAAGGGAAACAGATTTAGACAGTTCTTCCCTACCTGGTACAAAGAAACCAACYTACCATTTCTAATAACATGTTGATTTTTCTTTGCTACATTTAACAAATTGAATAGAAGTCAGGCAAGTACTTTCTTACAGTGGATTTTGCATCAAGGCTTTACATCTAAATTGTAAAGGGTCTAAATTATTCCTTTTTTTATGTACAATACGGAATTATTTTACCATTTTTACACTATTATAAAGGGAAGAGTACTATCATTTGTCATACTATAATCAAGAGTTTCAGATTAGTTGGTAGAGATAATAGCTTTTCTTTTTCTCTGGAAAAAAACCTTGTAAATATACATACCTATTTGAAAAATAAGTTGCAGTCTTTAGATTGACCAGTGGGTATGCATGGAGCTGTGCCTGAGCATGGATGAAAAGYTGAGTGTCATGGTTTTACTTGGTCTGATTTTTGGTGGTGGGGGGATGGGACCGAGAAAACCACAAAGATGGCTGCTGTGAGGAAGTYCTAGAAGCTTTCTCCTTCTTCTCCTACAAAAGGAGCCCTGCCCCCTGTGTTTTAGAGCCAATCCATCATTGGCTCTGGGTTGATGGACAGGCTGCCCATCAGGCCTGGGCCAATTGCACAGGTTGGTTACACCTCTGTGATGACGTATTATCTAATATTTAAGAAAGAATTCAAAATAAGATAGGGCGGCCGCCATATTTAGTTTTAAGTTGTTAGCACGTAGTTTTTAGTATCATGCACTGGGAAAAAACAGAGCAGGAGGGTGAGGAGATGTAAGAAGAAAAATGGAGACACCTAAAGATCACAGAACAGTAAGGAGAAGCTGTGCCCTTGTTGTGGTTCTTGAACATGGAGGAAATAAGTGTCTTGGAAAGGACTGAGAGAGAGACCTGAATAGGAAACAAGAGAGAGACCTTGCTGTGAGGAGGAAAAGCAAAAAAAAAACCCTGGCCTTTTGAGGACTGGATTGATTTGATTAGAAGGCAAGAAAAAGAGAARAGGTTTGCTCCCCGCACGACGTTTTGATGTTTCGGAGAAGCTGTGCTTTGCCAGGGGGTTKGTGATAGTCAGACTCACGCCGCTGAAATCAACGTAGTTTTGGCCTTGAAGGACGTTCTTTCTTTTCTCCTCCGAGGTAAAGGAATTTCTTTTCCCTGCCATTAGCAGTTATACACTGACTATTCTCGGAAAGGACACCTCCCACGGCTGGAACTGTAAGAATGTTTTTCTCCTACGACGCTTGGACAACAACTGAGTGCTTTGATCTGTGTTAGACTTTCATTCCTGCGCCCCTTTGTGTGAGGGACAACAYGGGGGGGAGTGGAGAGGGATGGGACTTGAAAAAAAAACTGGTCCCTGGAAAGAATAACAAGTGTCTTAAAATGTCCATTTTCTTTTTCTTCTCCTTGTAAATTTATCCCTTATCTCTGTTTTCCCCCCAGTGTCGTAGTATTCTGAGTAGCTTGTAGTAATAAATCTGTTTTGCAACTTTAGTTATGTAGCCTGCCTGCCTATGTATGTATGTATGTATGTATGTATGTATGTATGTATGTATGTGGAGCACATACGTATCTTTCTCCTAATTATGCTATGTTTATCTCAAAACCATAAATTCCCGTGTTAATTGGGCTTTCGCTCTCCCTTCTCTCTCTCTCCGGTGGGGGAAGGGAGAGACCGTTGTTGGGTGCAGTGCTTTTTAATTTTCAGCACAGTCAAAACCTCGACATTTCTGGTGTTTCCACCCGGTTAATTGGGAAAATCAGGTTTTTAAACCCACGACACTGAGCTAGAGTTTATGGGTAAGGATTAAAGGGAGCAGAAGGAGAGGAGTTATTGTAGTAAGGATCTGCTACTGGCTGTCTGACCAGGAAAACTGAGCTGATGGGGCTTCTGTAGAGAGATGGGAGCATCCTCACAGTCTGTGGTGCTCATGGAGAACTTTAACCACCCTGATTCAGGATGGTGGAACAGCCCAGCAGGGCACAGGCAATCCCAGAGTCCCTGGAATGTGCCCATGATAATTTCCATCTCCAGGTGACACAGGAGAAAAGGAGAGGTGCTGTGCTGGACCTTGTTCTCTCCAAGACAGAGGGGCTGCTGGAAAACGTGAAGGGCATCCTGGGCTGCTGTGACCATGAAGGAGTGGAGTTCAAGATCCTTAGGGATTGAGGAGGATGCATAAATAAGCTCACTGCTCTGAACTTCAGGAGAGCAGACTGTGGGATAAAGTCCTGCAGGGATGTGGGTCCAAGAAGGATGTGGAGCTATTGGACTGAGTCCAGAGGAGGGACACGGAGATGGTCTGGGGGCTGGAGCAATGTTTCTATGAAGACAGGCTGACGATTGTTCCACTTGGAGAAGAAAAAGCTCTGAGGATACCTTCCAGTACCTGAATGGTGCCTGCAAGAGGTGAAGAGGGACTGTGTGCGAGGACACGTAGTGACAGGACAAGGGACAATGGCTTTAAACTAAAAGAGAGCAGATTTAGATTAGATACAGGGGAAAAAAAAACATAACTCAGAGGGTGGTGAGACACTGGAACAGATTTCCCAGAGAAGCTGTGGATGCCTCATCCCTGGGGGTGTTTAAGACCAGGTTGGATGGGGCTTTGGGAAACCTGGTCTAGTGCAGTGCTCTTGCCCATGGCAGGGAGTGATGGCAGTAGATGATCTTTGGTTTGGTTTCCAAACCAAACCATTCTATGATTCCATGAAAAACTCTTCGTCCTTTTTGTTATGTAGATTAAACAAAAGTTAAGCAGGTTGCAAGACTTTTGTAACAAGATTAACCCTCCAAGTCCGAGGCAGCGCTTCAGCTTGCACAGTCTGTTATATATGCTGAGGATGTGCAGCTGACTCCCTCTCACAGCTCTAGGGACCTTTAAGCTCAAGGAAGCACCACCAAATCATGTCAGCCTGCTGTGTGAATTCACTGCTCCTGTTTGTAGTCAAATTTCCAGGCTCTTACTCCACTGAGAATTACCAGTAGTATTTATCAAGCCCCCAGCTGGACTGCAGTTGACAGATTGCTGTCAGTGCACTGTGTTCATTATGCACTAAATTCAATRTTTTTTGACTGCTGCCCTATTTTCTGCCCTTAAGTCCTTAGTTTTAGATTGTTGGACTCCTCCAAACTCTGCTAGGCTGAACACCCAAAGTGCAACAGCACACACAGCAGGCAGACCTCACAAAACTCTTGCTATGATTAATTTTAATCTTAATTTAGAACTACAACAAAGCTATCAGGGAGCAAGTGGTCAGATATGAACATCCTAATATTYAGTGGTGCTGCTGATCTCAGTGACAAAGTTCTTATTGCAGGGTAACCCAGTGAACAAATGAATGGATGGGCCTTGCTCAAAAGTCTTCCCACTTGGTGACCCAGGACATGCTAGACATGCCACAGTCATTTCCATAAATAAGTCAGGCATTCTGATGAAATTYAACTCTATAATATCCTTTCAGCCTACAAGTTTCTCTCTTAAAATATTACCCATTTAATGATTTTCCCAAGGGCAGTTCTTTGAAATACTATTATATTAATACCTTCATAACTGAAAGTATTTTATTAAATAAAATATCTTTTCACTAACAGAATATGAAGAGAATATAATATTTTTCACTAAAGACTTCTGGAATGAAGCACTCACTGAAGAAGAGTGAATGCAAACATTAAACAGAAGAAGGGGTTCCAGTAAGATATTGATGAAGCTGGAATATCATGTAAAATAGCAAAATGCTCTTTCTGAGGGTCTAAGTGTATGTTTGAGGAAGTTTTTTAAACTAAAATTTATACCTCTTATAATAAAGGCAGCT
>NW_026623482.1:1038300-1039648 GCF_030028575.1 Malurus melanocephalus | reverse complement strand
CATTATAGCAGAGAAACTTTTCCAGCACAAAGCCTTCCAAAAAAATTTTGTAGCAACTGAGAGATATTGGAATTAGTTTCAATATTTGCTCGAAAAAAATTTCAGGTGAGCTTATGGATTAAGAGGGAACAATCAGGCACTGAATAAAGCTTAATGAAAATGTCCATGAGCCATGCACACTTTATAGAAAAACAAGTGATGTTTGGTACAATTAAAAATGACATATGAGTTTTAAAAAGGGACAGAAGATTTAAAGACTGTCAAGAACTGAAACTTCGAAATAAATGCTATTAATGTTCTTTTCAGTATCATAACTAAAATAAGATGTAGCTAATTCCACACAAATGAAGTGCATTTGTTCCAACAGGTGATGCAGAAAATGTTTACAAGAGACACAGCAATTTTTGCCATGTTCACCCAACATTAGTGCATTTGCACACAAAGAATTGGGGCTTTGTTGCTCTATTAAAAATGTTCCCTCTGAAACATATTCCAGAAGGTTCTGTGGATCCCTGCTAAAATAAAGGAGAGCATAACCCTACAATAATAAAATACAAGCAAAAAAAAATCTTTGCTTAAGGTGATGAGACAGAAATGTGGGAGTTTTTGGCTGTAGACATAAATGCACATCACATTGTACTTTTTTTTATACTCTTTTTATAGCACTGGCTACTCGTTTTGGTTTCTGTTCCTCATATTGTTCATATTTATGWTAATATCTTTATGAATGAGTTAGAAATGAAAGGTAGATGTAAAATTTTAAGAATCCATGTTACCAGCGTGGCATGGATGACAATGGCCTATTTGCTTTACTCCATTTGGGTTTTAGTCAGCATTACAGTTGCTGTGTTTCAAATGATAAGCAAGAACTTTTTTTATTCCTGGCAAATTAATAATTTTAGGGTTTTTTTCCCCCTAGTAAATTCATAATTATCTGAAATTTTAATAATTTTATTAATTCTTCAGGAAAAGATCCACACTAAAAGTGCTAATGGTTCCATCAACCTCTTTTGAGGTTGCTGCAACCTCTTTTTCTTACCTGGCACCATCAATCTTGCAGGTTATGAAGGAGGGGGAGTGTTCATGGTCAGGTGTTGCTGCTGCAGCTTGGGAATTAAAACATTATTAAAGTAGTAAACTGCAATTTTTCATTGAGTCTACAATATTGTGTCATGGCTGTAATTAGTAAATTACAACAGGACTCCTGAGGGAATCACGTATTACAGCTATGTGATTACTCAATTTATTCACTCATGATTAATATTATTGCACTAAACATAAAAGGAAATGATTAATGACTTATCTACAAATTACTTAATACAGCTGTTAATGGTGCAGGATAGAAGGT
>NW_026623482.1:1034065-1037435 GCF_030028575.1 Malurus melanocephalus | reverse complement strand
TAACATATTAGGTCTCAATTTCCCAATGAAATCTTCATGTGATGATGTCAAACACCCCAAACTTGCTCCCCCAATTCTCTGTTGTTTCCATATTTTGGGGCTCTGAGGCAGCGAGGTGTCCTTGGATTCAGGCTCAGAGAGGGATTGTTTTGTCTAAAGATGGGAGAGCGGTAGTTTTTAGTGCTATAATAGAGAAGTACAAGAATACAGATGCATRAAAATATAGAAACTAAAAATCCTAAGGCATCACAGGGTGTGAACTCACCACGTGGATACCTTCCCTCTCTGGATCTACAGGAACACCACATCCACACACTCCTTTAATGTTATCACAGACTCCAAGTCCCTGTAACATCTTTACCCAGATCCCAGATACCTCACATAGTCCCTGGATGAGACCCTGAGCCCTTGAGTCCTTCCARGGGCTGGAATCCTGTCTGACACCAKGCCAKTCCAAGCTGAAMYCTCACACCCGTGTTTTCCATCAGTGGCTGTGCTCGGATCTCTCATCCCCTTTACTAACCAATCCCACACACTCACACCCAAACTAGTTAGGAACAGAATTTTCTAAGGACAGGGCTCCACCAGAGAATTATTCCAGATAGCAAGTTACTTGCACCCAGTTAGCCTCTCTTGTTGCAGCTTCTCTCCCTTTCCCATGTTTGTTTTCTCAATCCATCTGGACTTCTCCTTTTCTCCACCTGTGTTTCATCTCAGATAAACATCCCGTTGATGATTACATTTTCCCCACTGGACTCACTTTTATTACACCTCTACCCCAGTGTGGTATCTGTTCTGGTTTGAATGAACTTAATGGGAGCAAAATACTCCCAAGTTCCAGCAAACCTGCCCCCCTCTCTTTTCCCCACCTGGGTCCCAGAGACAACTTTTCCACAGAGAGGAAAGTGAAAAGAAAAGGGGAAAAAACCCTATTTATTTAAAATTATAAAAACAAAAAAAAAAAACCAAAAACCTGTGGAACCAGCGGTTAGATCCCAAAGCCTTTCTATTCCCTCCTGGGAGTGGCTTCCCCTCCGGAGCCCCCAGAGGGGTTGGACAGAGTCTCTCTCCGGTGGTTCACTGAAGGATCTTTCTCGCCTGTCTTGCCACAAGAATCCTTCAATTCTCAGATGATGAAGAAAAAAAAAAATTCAAGGAAAAAAAAGTCCAAAGAAAGGGAGAAAAAGGAGCAGTCCCAGGAAGAGCAGCTTCTTTTTCCACCGCTGATCCCGAGAGAGGGAGCCCCCCGAAAACAAAAACGTGTGTGTCTTGTCCCTTTCCCTCCCATTGTCCTTGAAGGGAGGAACATCACCAAACAAACCAGAGCAGTCTCGACTAATGTATAGTTACAGAAGGGTTGTTTAACTTTCCTCTAACATAAGCAGATGATAGGAATACAATGCTCAGCTAACCTAGGACAGTATCTCACAGATYRTGGTTGCTGAGGGTTTGCTGACCTCGCTGTACCTCACTTCTCAAAGATCCCCAGCTGACCCCTCAATTATTTATGAGATTTTGCTGTCTCTCACCTCACTGTCCTGTATCTATATGTAACATTATTCACAGTAAAACACCTAACACTTGCCAACTGCTCCCTCTGTTATCTGTCGTATCCAACAGCTCCTCATGCAGAGTTGTTAGTTAAACCCCAAACCATGCCCTAAAATGTGCCTCTGTACCTTTATTGTGCCCGCTCTTCACAAAGATTTCACATTCTCCTGCTGGAATGAGTTAAAAATGTAACTTTTTGCTGCAGGTAAGACTGCCAGACTGGATTAATCATTTTTAACACTTACTGCTCAGCATCAGAGCACGTAAGAAATGAATTATTAAACAGTACATCTTCTCAAAAGACCTTCATAGTCTCATTTTAAAAGAGTATTTTAATTTGGAGATTGGGTTTAGAATAGGAAAGTAGTGCTGTTTGTAGGCAAGAGGAGACACAGATCAAAACTTGTGTATGACCAGGCCTCTAAATTTCCAGAATGGATGAACAGTCTTCTGAAATATCAGCATATAAATGGAAATCACACAGTGTGAATGTGTTAGATAAYGCACAGGAGAAAATGAAGAAATAATATCAATATACTAAATGTATGCCTTACATTTGAAAATAGGATATATGTCAGGCTTTTCTTATATGATAGTGGTAGAAACATCACACCAAGTTACTTTATTTAAAAACCCCAATCAAATTAACAAAAAAACAAACAAAAAAAACCCTAGTGCCAGATAATTACAAATTTATACAATCAGTTCACGTTCTGAGGTTAAGATAAGATTGGAACACAATTAAAGAAGATAATTTCTTTTTTAGCTACCAGTGTCATTTAGCAAGCATTTTCACTGAAGAGGTATTGATGGCTTGGCTAACCTTTCTAATTGTTAACTTGAAATGCCACCTATGATTTAATTATGTGCATGTACAAATTTAATGATCTCTTTAAGTAAGACTATTTCATTTTAGTCTAAGAAAAAAAAATAGGATCTTCATTWCATCTAAATCAGAATATTTTCAAGAAATATATATTTTCTCAGTGTTATTGATCTTTATTTTATTAATAGTATCATTCACATTTGAGATTCTACTAGTGAAAAATAAAATAATCAAAGCTGCTATTGTTATAGGGCCAAAACCTCTGATAATTTAGAGTGTTACAAAAGCAGTGGTGTGTTATTAAAACCAAAGAAAACTTATTATGGGGATCACTAGACAATATTACCAAAAGTTTTCATCCTTAATACATAAATAACATCATCTAGAATATATYTTACACATGAAAATTTCACCAGTGAATGCTGGTTGGCCTTACAGATCCTGAAACCACTGTGAGTATATTAAAAATATAATTTCCTTACTAATACTATAATTTTACCCTAGCAATACTTTCAGAAGATGGTGGATGAAAAATGCTATTTTCCTGACACGGATGACAGTGTTTTTCAATGCATAGAAAGTCTCCACTTTCGTTGTKTACTTCACTGTTTCTAAGACAGGTCCAGGAACAGAATTTATTTCAACCAAGGTGYATTTTTAAGTGTATAATTATTTATGCAAAAGATGGTGTTGTTTCAATTCTCTTTGTCTAAAACCCCATTGATAGGTCCAAATTAAAAGGGAGCAGAAAGTGGAGGATTTTGTAGGGACTGTTCAGTCCACTAAAGCAATCAAAAGATGGGAAAAAGTTAAAAAAAAAAAAATTGAGCAGATGCAAAAACATGTGAGATTTGGAGAGTTCACTGGCTTGTTGTCCTCTGCTGTTTTATTTGACACTTGCACCACCTCAGCATTTTGGTTGGTGTCTGCAGCTATTGGAGAGCAGCACCATGTTTCTAAAGCAATCAATACTGTGGAATAGTCTATTAACTC
>NW_026623482.1:1009831-1033876 GCF_030028575.1 Malurus melanocephalus | reverse complement strand
TATGCTGAAAATTTTGCTTAGTTGCTTAGTAATTTTTTCATCTGTCTCTGAACTCCAGGCTTGGAGCTGTGATGCTGACCCTGCACCTGTCTGAGGAACTGCAGATGGCTGCTGTAACACAGACTATTGACTTCAAAACAGGAAGGAGGAGGAGAACCAGATTGCTTGTGAGATGCACACACAATTCMAAAAAATGCTAATTATTTGTTCCCTAAAATAATATGTAGGCTTGTGCATTTGCAAATTGGGATTCATCTTCATGCATCATTAAAGTCCTAATGTATACCTTTGGTGAAGGAAGGAAATCTGGTCAGAAATTGCATATTTTAATTGTACACAAGGTGACTTGCTGTGTTATTTAATAGTATATCCAGCTTCTTGCAGAAAAAGAGTCAGATGGAGGAGGGAAAACAGCATACAGGGTAGCTTAAATAATGACTCAACTACGTGTCTATTTTTTGCAGTAATGAAACTGAACCCCAAAGTAAACATAAATCAAATAAACTCACCACCTTTAACTTTAAAAAAACCCCAAGGAACTTAGATGAAGCTAAAGGCTGTGTTACTGTCCTTAAGAAGTTAAAAGAATATTTAATTAAGACTAGTGGACTATTAAAGGCCTAGAAATAGAACAAAGCTTGGTATCTTTCCAAAGATATAAAATGGCAGAGCAATAATAGCCCTACCAAGAAAAATAATGACCATTTTTATGATAGAGGTTCACACTCTGAATACAAAGACACACACATATATATGCATAAAAAATTTGAAATACAGTGTTTTTGAAATTTGTTCATACTCTATTTTAATATTTAAAATATTGTTTGTCTCTGTTACCTATATGTGAAAAGAAAAGCTTAAAAATGTGATTGTTACATCCTGCAGAGCTTCACATTTCTAAATGTAGAATTTAAGGCCAGTTGACATAATATTATTAGGAGTTTGAAATCCTCCTCATGAACCTGAAAATACTTAATTTTTTTAACTTCAATTCTACTTTGAAATTTAAGACTCACTCATGGAAACTGTCTTCAGTTTCTTTCACTACCCTCACAGTAAAATGGAAATGATGAAGAGGAGCTCAGGTCTAGAGACATTAAATCAGCAATTTTCCTCTTGCTTGAAGCAAAAAATATATCACCTTCTGGGTTTTAAGTTCATGATCAATTGAGGCACATSCTATGTCAAATGCAACATCTAAATTAAAAGAAATAGATGGTTCATGTCCATGTTGTACCCCACCTGAAATAAGAAACACAGCCATCGCTTCCCATTTGAGGAAGCAGTTTACAAAATATTCTTGATTATAAAACTAATTAGTGTAAAAACAAAGCTAACAGCATAGTTTGACAAGCCTTAATTCAGTCCAGTCATGTTTTTTTCCTTTAAATTGCACCAAGGAAGAAATACAAGATTCATATCTTAAAAATATTTTTTAATCTACTTTTACTCATATCCATACTTTTTCATAAATGCAGAACTGTAGTTCAGGCAATTTCATAAAGACTACACAGAACATCACAGGCCCTGGCAAAAAGTATTTCTTGATGTTGCTTATAAGCCCCTTTAAGTACTGAAAGGCCACAATAGGATCCTCCTGGAGCTTTCTCTTTTTCAGATTAAAAATCAATTATTTCTCTCGTACTTTCTTTGCAGGACAAATGACCTTTGGCCATCCCCATGACCCTCACCTGGACCTGGCCTAACACTCAATCCTGGTTTCCATTTGGACACAAAGGTATTGATTGCAACCCTTCAGATGGATGTCTAGGCACTTCAATTGAAATTATTGCAAAATACTTCATATTCCTACTTAAATTTAAATGCCTGTATATTATTGTATGTGTTCATATATGAATAATAAACTTTTGGTGCTTGTCAACTTGAAGACTTGATATATATATTAAAAACACATACCTTACTACAGGGTGTCTTTTTCTAGAGTTTTTTTATTTTTAAACCTCTTCTGGGTATATTCTCCCATGATTTTGGGGAACAGTCTTCAAACCACAACTTAGACAGCTAYTCCAGCAAATATCACTCTACTGTTGGCAGCACAGTGCAATCTTATTTTTCTTGTGAGCAAACAGAATGCAGCCTAATAAAAGACACAGAAATAAGCAGAGTTCTGACACCCTGTGAGTAAGACACCAAAGTCAGCTTCATTTGTCAAATAGTTGATGTAGCAGCTAAATAAAAACCTCTTAGTGAAACCTGAAACATCCAATTTCTTTATACATGCAAACCAGACTCTGCTCCTTTGTGTTCATTCCCTATCTTCAGAATGCTTACAGKTCTCAGTAATGTCTACTGACACAAAGTCTTAGGGTCAGCATCAAATCCCATTAAAAATAATCTGGAAGGCTCCTTTTGAGTTGAATGGGGTTTAAAKCAGACATTAGACTCACCTAGTAGACTTATAAATATTCATAGGTGGATGAAAGAAGAGAAAATCACTCCAGTTTTGAATTCAGAAGGAAGATCATTTCATTGGTGAAGGATAATCTACTTGTTGMCTGAGAAAGGCTCATGGGAATTTACTCTTAGGGCATGTGCACGACATGGGCAGATAAATAAGGTATTACAAAAACAAAATCATACACACAGACTCCAAAGCAATCTCTGCAAGATACTCAGATTTCTTATTCTTTCTTTAAGCTAACTGGAATTYTTGTGAATATCAATTGATGGTTTATATCAAGTTATCTGACTACTAAATATCATAAACTGACACAGTTTCGGTAACCAAAAATAAAGCAAAGGCATTTCCAATTCCTCTGCTAGGTTTTCTCACTGTTCACAGCAATTCCATTTATAATATGCAGCTGTCAATGATACAGTCTGTCACATCCTCATGTCATATAATAAAGCCTTACTGACAGCAGGGAAATCAATATTCTCTGTTGTACATAATAGGACTCAAAGACTGGTTAGTTCGAGTGGAGACTTGGCTAGAGAGCCTCAGCATGTTTTCTTAATACAGAGACTTTTCATTATGCAAAGTGATTGAGATAGGGAAAGGCAAAAAAWTTGAGAGACATGGAGATTAAAACATCATATGCCATTAAAAAAATCTGAAATTGGTGGGGGACACTCTTTACTTCTGCCCCAACACAGGCAAAAGGTCTCACTCAGGGTGCAGAAGTTGCACAGTTTTTAGAATAGTTTCATATTAGCATTTAAACCACATTTTAAAAAGTGGTGCTATGTTTCTGAAGTGCTAACTTGGCCAGTGTGCCGTAAAGACATCCTTTGTGTCAGCAAAGACTTCTTTCCTGCGTCAGTCTGATCACAGAGTCATCTGCAGATATGGAAAGAAAGAATCTCTTCAAAGGGTTTAATGCAGGCCTGAGTGCCCACCTTTGAGGATTAGCACTGTGGAAAAAAAGACTTTGGACATAAACTTCTGCTGTGGTTTAACYCCAACAGGTACCTCAGACCTGTTGCAAAGGGAAGACTCGGATCACTCAATATGAGTTATAAGCGAACTTMGATTTATTGTAAACAATGTCTAAGTTTWATAACATACATAATTAGCTCATRCATATTCTGTAATACATATATTTCATAGGTCCACGTCTTACACGTCAACTCCACCTTTAATGATTCAYTTGCCAAATTTCCCTTATCTACTTCTACTTTTTCCCAAGGCTAACTARCACAAATACYTCGTAGGGAGTTTCCAGCGGCTTAAAAACATGATGTCCTTGCATTGCCTTCCCRTSGCCTCAGAAGGATGGTTCACACAATTTCAGCAATTATTCTATCTGAGCRCRACACCTGCATTCCTYCATCTCASCAAGCTGTAAAATGTCTACGTGACCCTTCTCAGCTTAGCCTGCCTTCCACACAGCCCCCATCATTCCAGCACGAGCTGCTCCTGCAGCTGATGGGGACCAGAGCAAGGAGGGTAAAGAAGGACACTCATGGATGAAGTGAAGACAATTTAGTAGGCAAAGCCAAAGCTACTCATGCAAGCAAAGCAAAACAAGGAGTTAATTCACTGCGCCCATGGCTGTGCAGCTGCTTGGAGCCGTCCCCAGGAAAGCCAGGCTACACCATGCTGACAGTGACTGAAGCAGAAACAACTCCAAACACCCCCTTTCCTCCTTCTGGGTGACATGAAATATCTCTTTGGTTGGTTCTGATATCTGCCTGGCACTGCCCCTCCTCACAGGGACCCCTCAATGTCCCCTCTGGCTGTACAGCATGAGGAAAATACTTCACTTGACCCCTTTTAGGTGCTGTTGAGCCATGGCTAAAACATCCCWGTCTGATCAACACAACCTCAACACAGCAACATACCAGRTACWAGGAAGAAAATTAGCTTAATTCCTGCCAAAACCGTTAAGATTCTCAGATTTTACGTCGTCCTCAGCTTCAACAAGTCTGAGGGTTTTTGTAATAACAAAGTGCTTAGTGCATAACAATGCATTTTTATCATTGTCATCGTGTGTTATTGCTTTTGTTACTTAATGCCCTTCCCTCAGTTTAAACGCTATGTTTATTTAAGAATATCTTCTGAGTGTATTCAAAAAAGAGGTGAAAAATGATGCTTAGACAGGACTGAGGAGCACACTCATAACTGTAGGCCTGTCCAGGTACAGAAGTAAAAGCACATTTTATTTTCTTCTTGTCATCACTATTTACCCTTCAGTGGGTTCACCTGGCCTAACATAAGCATGCAGMTGTAAATGGAGCTTCAAAATGTGATATAAGTGACTATTTAAATGCTGTCATAAAAATCTGTACCTACAGAAAGGGAAACTTAAATGACACTAATTGACACCTTATCTGCTAATCTTAGCAGGAAGAGAAAGTAAGAAATGAGTCTGTCTCAGCAAGTCTATCAACTATAGGCATCCTCCCCTATTAATAGATAGAAATTTTATTGGTAAGATGGCAATATTGCACTAACTCCATAGCTSCAKGTGACACGRACTAGAAAACAGTTTTTCCTAAATCATGTCTGTAAGTTCAGTGTCTGCCTAAGGAGAATATTCATTTTTAAATTGTAAATATTCATTTAAAAATTGTATCACAAGGAAAATCCCAAATTTCATGGGTGTTTGCAACATAGCCAGTGATCTCAAGCTGTCTTCTTCACTATTATTAAATTTAACATTCTAGTTTGTTTTGATTAAAAAATCAAACTCTTTTTTTCACTGAAAATCTGTATTAAATGCACACAAAACATTAATAAACAGCCRCTCTAGTTTTCAGACAGATTTAATTAGTATTATCTTACTTAATTTCAAAAAGTAACAACACAATATTCTCTTTCAGATAAGGCCCTTGAGTATACACAGACTTAGAAACAAATGTGATAAAGACAATAAATTGATAGCTTAATTAATTAAATTTAGGCTGATTTCTCATTGAGAATGCTCCGGTTTTTACATTGGTATGTTCTACACTTTAATGTAAGACATTTCTGTTTCAAGTATTTGTCAGTGCTGAAGATTAAATATAGTCGCTGTGTTGCCTTTCTGGTGATGAGTATGAGTTAAACTCATCTTTGTAATAAGAAAAAGCTACAAATAGGCCTTTAAAAAAAAAAAAGGACATAATGAATTGAAGCAAATATTTTTTTTGTCCTGCCAGCAGATATTACTGCTATGAAGACCAGATCCTATCCCTGTGAAGTCAGAGTAGAGCTCTGCAGACCACTGTGGATATGTAGCAGAATAAGTAGTTAGAAATAAGGAGGAGTGTTAGCAGTACTAGAATAAATGGAAGTGTAAAGACAGGAAGAACAAGTAGACCATGTGCTTAAATTCCACACCATGTGCTTAAATTCCACATTGAGGTAAGAAATTTTCCTGAAATCCCAGTGAGGTTAGGAATAAGTTCAATGATGGAGTTTGAAAACTTGTATTGATAAAAATTTTCACCATGGGCATTTTATGAAGATGTGAGTTCTATTAGACTATTTATATTTTCTTATCCAGGATATTTTAATATGATGCATTGTGTCTTCGCATATACACATAGCTAAACTGAAACTTCACATGGAGAAAAAATACTGGATTTAGCAAAGAGCTCTAAGTAATCTGGAAAGTCTCCTCTTTGACTACCCTCAAAAAAACCTGTAAAGAGTTCCTGATGTTTTGAGGGAAAGTGCTAAACCCAAATATACAAAATAATCTATAATTTATTTAAATTTCTTGTGGAATTCCTTAACTAATTTGTGGTTATTTTGAAACTGAATATTAAATGTGTTCCATCCAGTGAATATGTGTGCATCAAAACTATGCATAACATAAAACTCTGGCAATTATTTTTTTCAGAAAATAATCTATAATTCCCARTGTATAAGGTCTCATGGAAAATGTACTGAGAAAGCACTTTTTCTAACTTGGCCTGAGTCTCTAACCATAACTTTCAATGAGTTTCAAGGTCATCTTTTATTTTTCTTTGGCAATTGCACAAAAGCTGAAAAGAGAAATTCATTTAAAATTATCTTTCATACGATGAATTAATAGAATGATAAGGTGACACTGGTAAAGAATTATGCAGTATGATTTGGTGCTTAATCTTCTGTGGCCACATTGCTGAGATGTAAAGCGATGCTGGAACCAGCTCAGTGACCTCATTTCTCTATCTAACATTTTTTTCCTCTTGTTCTGGAATTGGTTTTATGCTGCTTCTGCACCTGAAGATGAGAAATTTGCTGCTCCCTTTGAAGAGGTCTCTTCAACAAGGGCCACAGCTTGTCAAATCACAGACAGTGGGGTTCCACAGGATACAACCTGCCTGAACTTTGTCTATTAGAAAATGAGAAAGTTTCATTAACATTTCCTTTTTTTCCCATGTTAGTTAGTCTAATTACAGCAGCTTTATTCCTGTTGGGTTAAAGGCTGTTATTCACATATTCACAGGTCATCCAGTTCAAAACATTGATTCAAAGAAGAGGCAGGACCCTTGCAGAATTAAAGGGCTAAAAAAAAAAAAAATCAAGCAAATATACTAATCACTATGTAGGGGAAGAATGTTTATATTCATGATTTCCCATATCTCTTTATTTTTAGACTTCATATGAGCTCAGCACATTATAAAGACAGACTCCATCAGTAATTACAAATTCTATCAACTTTGTTAAAAAAAAATAGAAGGATAAAACAACGTCACTGMAAAATTCTAAAGCAATCAGCACACAGAATTGAGTTGTCACAGATGACAGCCAAAAGTCTACCCAAGCCTGAAAGAGATGAAACTCCCTCATTATTGAATGCAGCTTACCAGTTAATAAATATATTTAGCTTTTATTCACCTTTTAGAGGAAATATGTATTATTCTAAACATCTGACAAGTAATTTGCATAATGATTAATAAGGATGACRAATATTGCCACAGTAATGCAATATGCAGCCTGTAATTAAAATGAAAGGTGTACTCCCAAAATGAAAAGCAACTTTAGAGATCCTGCTAATGTGACAAAAATGTATTTCAGTCAGAAAATAATTGGTTGTCAGAGGTGTGAAGGAAACCATCTTCACACAAGTTTACTTTTGGGGACATGATTATTTGTAGTTTTTACTTTTTGTAAACCCTTCAAAAAGTGCTAGGACAGTCACCTCTAAAAACTGTCAGGAGATAAAGACAGTGAGAAATCTTCCCCATGGAGAAAGGGAAGAATCATGGCATAAAACCCTTTGGAAATATCTAAATTCATTGTGGCGCAGATTAACAACTTTTTGAAGAGCAATAATTCTAAAATCGTATATACACATTTGATTTTTGCCAGTGACAAGTTGTGATAATTCGAGCTGGTAGGCACATTCACCAGTGAACTCATGAAGGAGAAGAAAATAAAATAGCTCTACTTCACTTTAGGGTTCTTATGTGTGGATGGATCTCAAATTGGGAGTGAAATAAAGATTTACTTTATTTCAGAATAATTCCCAGAAGCAAACTGCAGTTGTGGTGCCTCACAAGAAAAGGTAGAGTATCCCATATTTGAGGGAAATCCTTGCTGCATTAAAGAAAGATGTCAAAAACATTMCAGTTAATAGGACATTAAAAATTAYACAAAATTGTTCTTCACCTCTGCAGTTTAGTCAGTTGTCTCTCCTCAAACATGAGATATTAGTTTACACAACTTGCATCATTCTCAAAACCAACTAATATTCACAAAAGCAATTTATGCTCATTTAGTCCAATTTAAAAGCCACCTACATTTCTCACTCCTTCAAACTTCTGTGGCGATGAATCACTCAGCTTTGCTAGATAGCACCTGAAGTAGTGCTTCTTTCTTTGTTTAATGCTTCTCTTTCTAACGCTTTCTCTTTCTTTTTAGTTCCATTTTGATTTAAGTTGTATCATCTTTTTGGTTTTTCTGTCATTCAGTGTGTAAATTTTCATTTTTCTTTGCTCACAAGGGTCTTGTAAACTGTGGTTCCAAAATACAAGTTCTGGTGCCAAGGGCATTGTCACGATCAGCTTAACCCAAGCGAGAGTCGTGAGGGGTTCGTTATCAGAATCTCAGAGGGCAAAAGAAACGAGGGGCAAGTATATATTCAAAATCATGAAGAATTTTATTGGATTTTTGCGATAGAAGAGGGTGAGAGAGAGAGAAAGTGAGAGAAAGAGAGAAAGAGAGTGGGTTTATAGCTACCAAACAGCTCAGACGAGTCCTATGCGGTCTGGATTCTATGGATTCACTGACGTCCATTGGGGGGGATCCCATCAGGGTCTTTTCAGAGAGACTCTTTATAGTCTTTTTGAAAGCAGGTGGCAGCAGCCAGGGGGTTGCGAAGTATGGAAAAACCAAGCAAGCAGTGGGGAAAGAATGTCCATTGTTCCATGAGGTGTGCAGCTTGGGCTGTGGGCTGTACCGTTCTCTCCGCCTTCACGTCAGGAACGGTGCGACCATCCGTAGTTTACACGTTGTACTCAGCAACCTGGGAGCTGGAAACTTGGCAGACATCCCACCTTGATCTGGCTCGGACTCTTTTGAGCAAAAGTCCCCCTTTTCTCCCCCTTGGGGTTTTTGGGGTGTTCAGTCTCTGTCCATCTCAAAGATCGTGAGACAGTCAAGGGACTTATGTACGGTCTCTTACAGGCATCATCATGGTCTGGTGGTTTCCAGTTCCTACAGAGCTCCCAGGCTCCAGGAGCTTTGAGGACCTCTCATGGCAAAATTCTGTAACAGGAGTTTTCCTCTGCATCATGAATTAATGGGAAATGGGAGCCAGGAGCAGCTGCTTCTGTGACAAGACAGAGCAAGATCACATCTAGCCAATCTAAACCCCTCTGTACAAATAAACACAAAAAAAAAAAAAATGCAAGTGAAACATTGAAAAAAGTCACCTTACTCGTCAGAAAGCCTCTGAAAGTGATCCATTGTAATTCCTCCCAATCAGAGCTAAAGAATTTTTAATTTTATTAATCTTAATCCTAATTTGGGTTGACTTTCTTTCTCTGCTCTCTGAAGACTATCCCCAGCTCAACATGTTTCTCMTTGAGCAGTTTTATTCTGTGATATTATCTCTGGATTCTGAGAATARTTTATAGATTTTAAGGGCCATAAATGGCAAAAGCTTAAGGACCTCACATYTGTTTGTATTCAGAGCTGTGGACCACAGAATAAT
Source organism: Malurus melanocephalus (assembly GCF_030028575.1). Classification (NCBI taxonomy): domain Eukaryota; kingdom Metazoa; phylum Chordata; class Aves; order Passeriformes; family Maluridae; genus Malurus; species Malurus melanocephalus. The sequence continues at coordinate 1,024,283 of NW_026623482.1, read as the reverse complement.
TCTGAAAGAAGAATTAATTTCAGTGACTCACCCTTCCTTATTTCATTGAGATAGAAAACTGGGTAGTATAACTGGAGTACATTCCATTTTTAGTATTTTTCTCAAGTGATACATGCACAGCTTTCTATAATAACAAGATTTTCATCAATCAATCATTCAGGGGGCATGTACTTAAACTTTAGCTTTAACACMAACTGGTTATAAAAAACAGATATGAAGTGAATATTTTTTAATATATTGTAGAAATGTAGGATTAATGCAATGATGAAACTTAAAATGTATTGGTACCCTTAAGGATAAAATACATCTGTTGTGAGAATAATTGCAAGTTTTGAGAGTTCTTTTTCTCTTTGTGTTASCAATGAAATTGCTTAATAAATGAGCACTACAAAGTTGTGCTCTGATGGGTACAAACACTAAGAGGAAAATACATTAGCATCACTGATTTGAAAATCTAAACCACCAAAGAAAGTACTGTGACAGCTCTGTAGAAATGTAATTAGAAGAATACTGGTGTATCTATTTCTAATGAATCTTCAAACAAATAATTTTCTGCAATTAATTTCAGGTCCGAAGTTTTGGTTTGTTTTTTTTTTGTTTGTTTGTTTTTGGTTTTTTTTTGGTTTTTTTTCTTTTGTTTTGGTTTGGTTTTGGTTTTTTTTGTTTCTATTAATTTCACAAAGAAAATTCTGGAATTCTTTTTCTTGATTAGTTAAAGTGGTTTAGGTTGTTCAACAGTATCACCATGCAGTCAAAACTTGTGATCTTCCACTACCACTGTTTTAGGGCACTCCTCTTGCCTGTTCTCTGCATATACACTATGAGTTATTTTAGTATTAATTTTAAATAACTTTTTGCCCAGTCTGGGTGAGAGGTGATCTGCCAAAAACTCTGCACCTGGAAAAGTGATATATTGTCATTCCCTTGATAGGGCTAACATTCCTTATAGTGACATACAGAAAAATAAGTGATGAACAGATACATTTCTAATGTATTTAGACAGTTGCAAACTTATGTGCACACTGGTTTATGCATAAAGCTATGGGTTTTTAAGTATCAGGTAAGATATTTATAGAGAGCTGTGTTGCCTCTGTTGATATTTGAGGCTTTATCCCTTAGATACACTGAGTTGCCTTGAGGACATAAAAATTCTTCTATTACCAGGAAAACTTTTTATTGTGGGGATGCTAGTATCGATAGAATGGTTGAGTTGGGAATGTCAAGAGCATTAGGTAGGAAGGATCCAAGAGAGGACAGAGTCTGTACAGGAAGAAAGAAAGCAGACATAAACTCTTTCAGGCTGAATCAATGACACCCACCCAACTCTGTCTCCATTTCTCTGTTTGTCTCTGTCTCCATTTCTCTGTCTCTGTCTCAGGGCTGATCAGGAGCTGCTGGGAAGATGTGTAACCTTTTATCCAGAAAACCTGAAAGAGGAAGTTTTTCTGCATCTTGGAGGTTGCTGGCCAGAGCATTGGAGGCCCCATTCAAGGACAAGCAAGATGTAAAGAAAATAATTCATGTTATCAATAAGAGAGTCCAGAACACTGCATGGAGTTCATAATTCATGYTGTCAATAAGGGTTCAGACCACTTCAGAACTGCATGGAGTTCAAGGGCATTTCTATACAACAGAAATACAAAACATTGACGTGTAGAGAGGCATTTCCTGTCACTCACAGGAAGGTAGGAAAATCTGGGGCCAGCTGGAAAAACTCACCTACAACCTCTGAACAATTGTTCTGTTCCTGTTGTGCTCCAGGAAATAAAGAACTTGTGATCATGCTTTGTTCATAAATCAGATATTTTCTTTGAGACAGAAGAACCTGGCCAAAGTCCCAAATATGATGTTTAAGCAAATAAAACCAATTATCTGAATGTCACTCTTTACATGTGGATTTTTTTTTTTTCTTCATTAAGACCCTCCTAATTTAACAGGTCTGGATAAAWAATAAACCCCAGACTCATAAATATTTGGGGGTTCTGTCCATCTTCCTGCTATTTATTATTGATCACTAATAGAACAGAAATGTAATTTCTCAAGTTAAGAGATCGATAGTGTGCCAATGGAGACAGCAAGTTGGCCCAGCTAAAGTGTATGTGTATATATATATATATATATATATATATATATAAAATATATATATATATAATTACTCTGTTATCATCCTTGAGCGGAAGAATGGAAAGTTGACCTGCGATTCAATCAATACATAATTAAATTAAGAGGAATACAAATGCAATCTATAAAATGTGATGGAGGACAGGTCTTGTCAAATAAAACTGATTTCATCTTTTTAATGAGATTACAAGGTTGAATGACAGAGGTAACTACAGATATAATATACTTACATGTTACAAAAGCATGATTTAAAGTTGCACAGACAAATAATTARCACATAGTTTTTAAAGTTCCTTGAAGAAAGTTATTAAAAATTAACTGCCAGACAGTAAAAAGTAGTGTTATGTAGGAATCAATACAATGGATCTAAGCAGCTTCATTAAGTGTTAATATTAATTTGAACATGATTTTAAATTCTGAACTACAGATGCAAAAGTAAATTTTAAAAAATCCCTCTCATGTAAATTATTAAGGAGGATACAATACTCACCTGCAAAGTAGACATTTCATGGCAAGAACACAGACCAGTCAAGGATGTATGGTATTCTGAAGTATAAACAGAACCATAGTTAGGAGTAATCTGTTTTTTATTAAAAGAGAAACCCAAAGATGGTATACAAATAAATAATGAAATTCAGTTGTGAAAATCATATTTAAAAAGTGATGGAGAATAAGAAGAAGAGAACCATAAATCAAAGGGCTTATAAAAAAATCTCATTTTAAGATAGATTTTAGAAGTTCTATTTGTTTGGCTGTAAAGTCTTGCACATAATGGAGGAAGTCTTCTTCATCATATGATTTTTTTTTTTGTTCCAAAGAATTTGCTGTTCTAGTTGAGAAAATCATAAAAAACTTTACTGGCTGAAAGGCATATTCTAATTAGGGAAAAAAATGATTGAGAGTGTGATTAAACATCAAAATTAACAAGAGTGAAGAGAAAAATTCTCAGATTTGCAAGTCAAGACTATTGTCTTGATGGAAGATGTTAKTCTAGATCCCCATTAAAGATATGCATYRTAACTRTATWGAYCWCATGACAAAAAGTTTAAAAATCAGTCTTATGCAGAACTCAAAGAAATTCATATTTTATGAAACCTGAACATKTAGAGTTAGGRGYTTKGCACTTAGAGGATGCTGGATTTTATATAAGAATAATAAAAACAYTCTACAGTCTGAATTATATATGATATCAGATTACAATGACTTGAAGTTCAATTCTGGTCCCATAAGCTAAGCAAACACCTTGAAATTTAGGTAGGAATGAAAATGAAATTTTCATTTATGGAAATATTTCACACTGGTTCCTCTCTGAGGAAAACTTGTTCATCTCAGCAGATATTTCAATAAATATTTATTTTTTTTTACTGGCATTTTGAGAAATTTGATGAGTTTCAGTTCTGACATTATAATTTTACACTTGTCAGTAAGCTTCAAAGAAAGGGCTTCAAAGGGCCATGGTTGCTGCCATGGAAATTGAGATTTTCTCCTAATTCCATTGAATGTTCCCATTTCTGGAATGTTAAAAATACACTGGGCAAGGTGCAGGGCACGACATTGACTCAGCTTCTGCAGTGGCATCAAACAAATGGGTCCACTCCTCGCAGCAATTGACGGACAATCTTCATGAGCAATATGTTGTTTAGAGAGTAAATCTCATGWTAACTTTGGTTCTCTCCTGCAAGACCTGGATTAAATTGCAAAGACTACCTTCTTGTGCTCACACAACTTTCTTTTTTTGCTAAGTGCTACTGTTGCATTTCTTGTTGAGTTTCTCCAGTTGAATATGACACAGTATCTCATATTTTCTAATTAATAATTTCAAGAAGGCAAAAATTAAYCTGTTTAAAATATTACAAAGCTTATGAAATTTTCATTGTACTATTTTTTAACATCTGGTGTGCAAAGTTTATCTTTTAATAATAGTCTCACTGCTGTTGTGAGGACTTTCCTTAGCTATATCTAAAGGAAAAGACAATCTTCTGCAAAGAGAATTACAGAATCCTGTAAAACTGACACTTTTAAATGTCGACATCATGACCTGTGACTTTTTAYAGCTTATTTCCTGTCTCAGTGCAAGATGAGAAGATCAAATAACCATTAACCCAAGATTAAAAATGCAAATAAGTAGTAATAATACAAAATTGCATATTTGCCTTGTATCCTCTACTGCCAGAAATTATTTGGAATGGTTAGTCTTTCTGAACACTTCATTATATATACTTGATTTGGCTGTTGCCTGCATTAATAGCACCTAAATGTCATACCCAGCTACAATGGCAAATAAACAGATGCTTGTAAGTGTAATTTAAGCTAAAGTCTATTTTTTCAAGTGGTGAAACATTTATTCATTGTGCCAAGGTTAAGTTAAATTAATTTATTTTTTTTTTTATTTCCTATTAGTGCTCCTGTAACTGAATCTCTCCTTGCCCACWTTCTCAATGACAAAACATAATGGAAATTTGGCCAGGTGATAATAGGTGGAGAGACTTCAATAAGATCTGGTAATGAGGTGGCTGATGAGGTTTCATGCAAGGGGTGTTTCACTGAAACTGCATTAACAGATGATTAGCAAGCTTAAATTAAGAGGCAAAGAGAACAAACAGTATGAAGCCAAGCAGGTGGTAAAGAGGRAATGGTAAGGAAGGAGCTCGAAATGTAATAAAGCTTAATGCTGAAACATTTCCTCACTACTCAGAGATGGATGACACAAATCSTTTCCTAAGTACTTCAGGGGAAGCAAACATGAAAACCAATTAGCAGCAGAAACGTCAGCACTTCGGGTGACAAAAGTAGTCCAGCTCCTAAAGAGCATGGGCCATAGAAATCAGGGACACACCAAAGTATAATGAGAACTAAAATTACACCAATATGTGATAACGTGAATAACACAATCAAACCACTTTGCCTTCACAGGGAGGAAAAAAAGAAGGCYAGGCATAAGGAATAAAAACATTAACTCATGTAGCACATATTTTCTTTAAAAATCCTCTTTTTTTTAATTTTCTATTTTTATCTCTAAAACAATTTTTTTTATATAATCCTTGAAAGGAGAATATCATCATAAAATTTTAAAATTGCATGCTATGAATAGTTGTTTGCACATTGGTTTGCTAAAGCTTTTTTTCTGCTACTCAGTTATTTAATTAAGTCATCAGGCTAGACTGGGGTTCCAGAAATTAAAATATGCCAGCCATGGGGCTTGGAATTGTGAATTGTCAGAAATTATGAATTCTCAGGGATTATGAATTCTCAGATAAAACTACAAGAAGTGCCCAAAAGAAGCACGGGTTTAAAAACTTGTTTGCATAATTGGTTGTTCACAATCATGAACAGTTAAAATGACTGCAAAAGTCCACCTGTGAGAAGTATAAAGATTGGAACCGAAATCAGTTTTCTTAATCAGTTTTCCTAGATCAGTTTTCCTAAATGACAATAAAGTTGAATACAGCAAAAGCTACTTTGAAAAACATGTGGAATTCCCAATTTTGGAAAACATTATTATTTCTTTATTGCTTTATTTCTAATATTATATTAAAAATAAAATAAATAATAATTATTGCTTTATGTTATTAATTCTATTATTTTCTGCTTCAACATTTTCCAGAATTAAAAGCATATTTGTCCTCRGTGTGGATTTGCTTGTCAATCACTGAACTCCTAACAGGCATCAAAAGCTACATTTTAAGAAATTGTATTGAATTAATTTATACAGTACCCTTTCTGTAACTGAAGAAGGAGTAAACWTCAGAAAAAAATGAATATGTGGTATGTTTAAATATTAGCAAATCAAATAGCAGAACACAGACAAGTCAGATATTCATTCTTTTGGATTTTTATATACCCAAGATCAAGGAAAATTTTGCYATATACAGATTCTGATTCTGATCAGTGAAGTTACCAGAAAACAGGAAATTCTATTTAATGTAAATTTTCAAAGCGTCACTATTTTAATATCTGAAGTATTTGCAAATATTTAGTTTGAAGGTWTGAATTTCAGGCACTTCTGAAAAGTCATTCTGGTGCAATCTCCTTCAGCKGTTCCCCCAGCACAGCTCACTGGAGCTTTTTTTTGGTTTCTGCAGTGTATAATCATTTTTTTTCTTAAGCAAAGATGCAAAGGACACATTTACCTGGATGAGAAAGGTTGATAACAGAGATAGAGTGAGGACTGATGGTTCTCCTGTCATGACCTTTGCATTCCCTTGATGGTGAGTTCTAATTAGTGCATTGGCTGCTGACTCACCTAACAGTATAGCAAGAAAAATATTTRKTTTAATTACCAAAATCAGTTCTTGRGACAAGCTAYTTGTRTTGTTTTAATGCATAAAGTTCTTCCTCCACCCTCTAACACTGTGAGCTGAAGAGCCTGGTTCAGGTCATTTGGACAGATTTTATTTGTTCAAATAAATGCATATTATGATAATAATTCAGATAGCCAGACCCAGAGCATTTTTGCTTTTCAAGCAATATTTTATTGAATCAATAACCCAAACATACAAATATGTRGGTAAAGCAGTTCACTTATACATGGAATTCAATGAAATATATTGATGCTCATGAATTCTTCTCCAGCCAGCTTCTAACCTGCAAGTAACCTTACTTCTGCAAATTAACCTGCATTGCTCTGTTTCTTCATCAAAACTATAATGAAAAGATTAACAGTATATAATTCTTCATCAAAACTATAATGAAAAGATTAACAGTACATAATTCTTCAATTAACCTTACTGTCCTGTCTCTAATTTACAGAACATATATACTGCATCAGTATTTCAGACCACTGTAAGTAATACAAGAATATACYACCTGTCCCTGATGCCAAGACCATTGCCACCTTTCTATTATTTAAAGACTTTTAATAATAATAATAATAACAACAAATTTCTGACATTTGAAACCAAAATCCCCAAATTAGACAAAAAGTGAACTACTAGGTGGCAGYACCTAGGCACTTTTTTGTAAAATGATACCAAGTCTTGTGTTTGAAGTAACTTTGTATCTTGTAGTAAATTTTACTGTGTGCAAGCTTTTTTCTTGTGGTCTTCTTATATTTTTTGATGGGWTCCTACTCTGTGTGTATGGATGAGGAAGAGGAAAGAGAAAAGAGAGCTGAGCAGGTTCAARACCTATTATTTAGCAAACTACATGCTAAACTTTCAGGCTGATGATGAATTTAAAAAGAGTTGATGAAGAAACGTTGTGTTATGAGTTCAAACTGTAAAGTAACCATACATTRTATCTTAAATTACTGTTTGTAGTTATTATTATTAATTATGGAACTATGTATTAAGGTAATGACTATATGTAATATATTTATGCTCAATTTGACATTAATTTGTTTGCCTGCAGTCAGCTGCCGCAATAAAATAGAAAGGATCACATTACTGGTGATTGGGATAAAGCAGAATGTAACTGGGTAATGCAAACAAAACTGAGACCAGTTAAAATCATTCCCTGCTCAAAACAAAACCAGAGATAAAACTCAGAAACTTGAACTGTGTCCTGGAGAGTGAGATGTTATCACTGTCTCCTGTGAATGGAGAGATAATTTCAAGGGGTAAACAGTCCCACAGTCCCTGTTTCATCTCCAGCTGCAAATTCTTCTACCTGGAAGCTATTTCAAAATACAYGATCTTGCCTTCTATCCTAATAATGAGTAGAAGATAATTTCTTAGATCACTAGAAGTTAAAAAAAAATCTATTTACTTATATGARTTGAGATCACCAMACAGATTTTTTTAAGCTGAAGAGARATACACAACTGGTATAATACATTTGAATAAAATTCTAACAAGAAACAAAATACAGGAGAATAAAATTGATACAGACTAGTTGCAATGCTCTAGTGTTAGATGCAAGTAACACATCTGCCTTAAATTGTTAAAATTTAGAGATTCTCATAAATTTTATTTATAGACTACATAGCTCAAAGTAAGTTAAACAGAAAGATATGTCACTAGAATCCCAAAGAAGAAGGAAAGAGTAAGAATGATTAATACAAATGCATTTTTATATGATTATTTTTGGGTATTYACATATGTAATATATCTTTACCTATAACTATAAACATATATTTGCTAGGCTAATTTTTCCATTGAATTCAAGCCTTTACAGAGAATTACAATGATGGGATCTTTAGTCAWTTTTTCCCATTTTCTCTCCAATTTCAAGTAAAATGGAAAAAAGAGGTAGAGTCCTGCACACCCATATTGATGGAAAAGCTGCAGCCTGTGCTTAAAATTTTTTGTAGAGGAGGAAACCCACATTACAATCCATTGCAGCCATCCCTATGTTTATGTTTAATAAAACATCCCATTTCCACTAGTGAAGTTATGTGCATGCCTGATGTACAGAGCGGGATTTTCCAAACYTCCTGCTAGTGGTGTGATTTGTGTGCAGAGCAGAATTCTGATCCAGGGTGTGAACTGAATATCTGCAGGTGATGRAGATGGCCAAAATATACAGCTGAAGAGTAAAGAGCAGATTTATTCCATCACCAAGMTGGGTAAAACAGAGACACACACACTGCTGGGTTTATTCCATCTTTGCAAGGGGMAGAAAGCACCCAGACCTCATTCCCAGTGTCACACATCAAAAAAAGCCTGGCACRGTGCAACCCTTCCCATGGCTGTGATTTTCCTCTGTGCTTTTATGATCTCTGCTCTGATCTCTCCCAAGACAGGGAGCTCAAGCTCATCTGGGAGAGGAATTCCAAGTCTCTGTAAACACCTCTACATGGAAATTCTACTTCTCAAAACAGACACAGGATAAACAGCAGTAGGCAAAATATATGGTTTCCCACATTTATTCTTGAAACCTTGACATTCCCAGCTGCAAGGTCACTTGAGCAAACCTATCATCCTCCTCACCATATCCTTCAGCTTTAATCCTTTCCTCCAAACACACATTGTATTTTTTTTGTCTTTTTTTGTTTGTTTGTTTGTTTGTTTTCGTTTCATTTGGTTTGGATTTGCTGTTTTGTTGTTTTGGTTTTTTTTTTCTTCTTCTGTTTTATTTCAATTTGGACTTATATTAGCTAGGATTTTTTGCTTGTTTGTCTCTTTTGATTTTTTTTTTTACTTGTTTGTCCCTTCTTGCTTTCCACCACTCTTTTTTATTCAACTTTTACTTTTGTAAAATGTGAATTAAAGATTTATTTCCAAAGTTCATCTGTGTAGCTATATTTTCCCGGTAAGTTTAAATTAATGTAATGTGCTCACCAGGATAAATTAAGTTTACAGATTAAATAAAAATATTTTCAGCCAAATTCAAAAGTGTGCATCACTTGTGATTAGCTACAATCCATTAACACTAATTTGAAATCCATCACGTGATAATTCAACCAATATGTTATGGAACCCCCGAAATTGTAAGCAATACATGAAGAATTTGGCACACAAAGTAATTTCCTGGAGAAAAGTGAAAGGAACTATTTTCTGGGGTATGGTTGTCACATAGAAACCATGTTGAAAAATGTCAATGTAAAACTTTGGGTCTCAATCCATGTGTATAACAATTTTAATGACATTGTTGAGACTTTTCCTGTATAGAAAGGTTCCTTCTTTTTATGCAATAAATATGTAATATGTCTGGACTATTAATTATCATTGGATTAGATTGTTGAAATATTAATTTTATCAACAATAAATTATTTGCTTTATACATAAAGTGTCTTTCAACTTTGCCAAGATATCTTGAGCGCAACACAGAAACATACACATAGAGACATATTCAGCAAATATTCTAGGCTCTTTATTAATCTCTAGACAATCTCAAGGTATAACTGTGCTTAACTCACCCCTACCACTTCAAGATCTGCTGATCTTTTCTGCTTCTTGCTGCAATCCCATTCCACACACTTTCCTTCAATCCTCCCCCTGCAATACTGTAAAGCTGTCCATGAAAAGAAACATTAAAATCTGCAACACACTTGCCTTGGAACATGTAGACTGTGGACCTGAAACTATCACATTCACAGAGGTGACAAGTGTCTGCTTTATTGTCATTAAAGACACAAATGAAYGATGGCAGTAGGTATTCAAATCAGTTTGTGATTTCAATTTGAAATTCCTCCCTGGGGCTGAGATATATGAGTAGACTCTGTCCCTGGTGCATGGCCATTTATAAATTCACTGTCAGCAGCCTGAACTTACAGTCACAATGGTAAAAATTATTGGAATTATAAAGTATGCAAAGAATATGACTCAGGATGCTGCTAGCAGATATACACTTTCAAACCTTGCACTGTGTCACTATACCCACTGTGATCTTTTGTATGTGCACTGAGCTTAAAAGCACTTGCACTGGGTCTAAAAAATGCAGGAAGTGAGGAATGGTATCAGTAACAGCCTGAGGAGCTGAGGCTTGAAAAGGTTATTCTGTCATCTACCATTATCCCTGCTAATTGAGGATTGCTGCTAGCATACATATTTTTTTACTTTTACTCTTTTATATTTCCTTTTTCAATAGCACTTTCACTGATTTTTTTCTATTTGTCAGTAAGTTGCAGGTATTTCTGTTTGGTGGTGATAAGCAGGCTTTTGAGAAATGTTCACCTCTTTTCTCTATTCCATTATAGCAGGGTTTCCAAAGCTTTATTGTGTTGTTGGATCATGTATTTTCAGCTTATCCAGAGTAGCCAAATTACCTCTTCAATATATTTTTTTTTAAATGAATTTGCATCCTTTGCAGATCTTACACCTTTACAGATAGGCCTTCTGCATCATGAGCCCATACAAAGCATTTGGAACCTCTAGCTGGTGAGAAATATTCCTGTGCAACAGGTGGGGGTGGTGTTTACAGAGAAATATCACATGAGATCTCTGCAGGTTGCTTTAGTGGCGGTCACTTGTGACAAAACAGCAACAGAAGGATCATGCCAGATGGGACAGGATTCCTTTGTCATTCATTTACTGCAAATAACTGCAGTTTTTTGTCATCTGACTGTACAGGACTCCTCTGTAGGCCACAAACACCTACATATCTCTAAAGGGTGTTTCATCTACAGTATTTTCATGGTTTGAATGAAYTCAATGGGAGCAAAACACTCCCAAGTTCCAGCAAACCTCCCCCCCTCTCTTTTCCCCACCCGGGTCCTAGAGACAAACTTTTCCACAGAGAGGAAAGTGAAAGGAAATGGGGAAAAAAACTATTTATTTAAAATTATAAAAACACGGAAAAAAAATCTGTGGAACCAGCTGTTGATCCCAAAGCCTTTCTCTTCCCTCCTGGGAGTAGCTTCCCCTCCGGGGCCCCCAGAGGGGTTGGACAGAGTCTCTCTCCRGTGGTTCACTGAAGGATCTTTCTCGCCTNGCTCGTTTGTCTCTTCTTGCTTTCCAGCACTCATTTTTATTCAACTTTGACTTTTGCACAGTTCTTGTTGTCCAGGAATGGGTATGAAGTCAGCTACCAAGATGACACACTGCACTCTAGAAGCCTGTTCTACCCTGGGTATAGTCTTATATTTCAGTCCAAAGAAGCCAGGTTATCTTTAGATATTTCAATGAGTGCTTTTTGCTAAACTAGCTCCTTTCATCTGAAATAAGGCTTAGGAGTGTTCATATCACTGCAAACAAACCTGAGAGCAAAGTTATTCCTTCACAGGGGGCAAATGGAAAAGTAAAAGACTTATGTCTGTAACCTTGTATTAGAGGAGAGCTGCCTCCTCCACACTCTCCTCCTGTTCTGACACATCTATTGTAATTTCTCCCAGGCTCCTTTTAGGGTTCTGTTCACTATTGACTGCTCCTGCTTCCAGATTTACTTCTTTAAATTAAACTATTTCCACTTTTCTTCCACAGTAGTATTTCTTTTTTTCCTGCTGTGTCAGCCATGCTCCTAATCTCTGAGCACCTTCCCCCATCTCTCAGTTTATGAGATTATCATAAATAATGATATGAGACATTATCAGATGTCCTGTTTATGGCACATCTTCTCCTATTTCTCACTAATCACGGTGACACTCAAAGGCTCTGACACTTCCAGCATTCCTGCTCTGTAAAAAGGCTCTGCTTTAATGTTAAATGCTGTTTTCGTTGTGTCCCAATGTTTTTGGCTGTGAATGGAAACAGTAATTTGTCTTGAAACGACGCTGTCCCTAACAGCAGGTTAATTTCTCACACAGAAATTAAACAGGTAAAATGTGAATTAAAGATTTATTTCTAAAGTTCATCTGTGCATGTATATTTCCCTGGTAAGTTTAAATTAGTGTAATGTGCTCCTCAGGATAAATTAAGTTTATGGATTAGATAAAAATATTTTCATATAAAATAAATATTTTATTTATTTATATTTTTATTTTTTATATTTTTATATTTTATTTATTTTATTTTATTTTATATTTTATTTTTATATATTTAGATCTTATTTTATATTTGTATATTTTTATTTATATATATGAATAGAAATTCATATAAAAATATTTTCATATAAAATATTTTTTGAATATTTTAAAAAGTGTGCATCACTTGTGATTAGCTACAATCCATTAACACTAATTTGAAATCCATCACGTGATAATTCAACCAATATGTTATGGAACCCCCGAAATTGTAAGCAATACATGAAGAATTTGGCACACAAAGTAATTTCCTGGAGAAAAGTGAAAGGAACTATTTTCTGGGGTATGGTTGTCACATAGAAACCATGTTGAAAAATGTCAATGTAAAACTTTGGGTCTCAATCCATGTGTATAACAATTTTAATGACATTGTTGAGACTTTTCCTGTATAGAAAGGTTCCTTCTTTTTATGCAATAAATATGTAATATGTCTGGACTATTAATTATCATTGGATTAGATTGTTGAAATATTAATTTTATCAACAATAAATTATTTGCTTTATACATAAAGTGTCTTTCAACTTTGCCAAGATATCTTGAGCGCAACACAGAAACATACACATAGAGACATATTCAGCAAATATTCTAGGCTCTTTATTAATCTCTAGACAATCTCAAGGTATAACTGTGCTTAACTCACCCCTACCACTTCAAGATCTGCTGATCTTTTCTGCTTCTTGCTGCAATCCCATTCCACACACTTTCCTTCAATCCTCCCCCTGCAATACTGTAAAGCTGTCCATGAAAAGAAACATTAAAATCTGCAACACACTTGCCTTGGAACATGTAGACTGTGGACCTGAAACTATCACATTCACAGAGGTGACAAGTGTCTGCTTTATTGTCATTAAAGACACAAATGAATGATGGCAGTAGGTATTCAAATCAGTTTGTGATTTCAATTTGAAATTCCTCCCTGGGGCTGAGATGTATGAGTAGGCTCTCTGTCCCTGGTGCATGGCCATTTATAAATTCACTGTCAGCAGCCTGAACTTACAGTCACAATGGTAAAAATTATTGGAATTATAAAGTATGCAAAGAATATGACTCAGGATGCTGCTAGCAGATATACACTTTCAAACCTTGCACTGTGTCACTATACCCACTGTGATCTTTTGTATGTGCACTGAGCTTAAAAGCACTTGCACTGGGTCTAAAAAATGCAGGAAGTGAGGAATGGTATCAGTAACAGCCTGAGGAGCTGAGGCTTGAAAAGGTTATTCTGTCATCTACCATTATCCCTGCTAATTGAGGATTGCTGCTAGCATACATATTTTTTTACTTTTACTCTTTTATATTTCCTTTTTCAATAGCACTTTCACTGATTTTTTTCTATTTGTCAGTAAGTTGCAGGTATTTCTGTTTGGTGGTGATAAGCAGGCTTTTGAGAAATGTTCACCTCTTTTCTCTATTCCATTATAGCAGGGTTTCCAAAGCTTTATTGTGTTGTTGGATCATGTATTTTCAGCTTATCCAGAGTAGCCAAATTACCTCTTCAATATATTTTTTTTTAAATGAATTTGCATCCTTTGCAGATCTTACACCTTTACAGATAGGCCTTCTGCATCATGAGCCCATACAAAGCATTTGGAACCTCTAGCTGGTGAGAAATATTCCTGTGCAACAGGTGGGGGTGGTGTTTACAGAGAAATATCACATGAGATCTCTGCAGGTTGCTTTAGTGGCGGTCACTTGTGACAAAACAGCAACAGAAGGATCATGCCAGATGGGACAGGATTCCTTTGTCATTCATTTACTGCAAATAACTGCAGTTTTTTGTCATCTGACTGTACAGGACTCCTCTGTAGGCCACAAACACCTACATATCTCTAAAGGGTGTTTCATCTACAGTATTTTCATGGTTTGAATGAAYTCAATGGGAGCAAAACACTCCCAAGTTCCAGCAAACCTCCCCCCCTCTCTTTTCCCCACCCGGGTCCTAGAGACAAACTTTTCCACAGAGAGGAAAGTGAAAGGAAATGGGGAAAAAAA
>NW_026623482.1:1005057-1009171 GCF_030028575.1 Malurus melanocephalus | reverse complement strand
AGCTAACCTAGGAAAAGCATGAATGAAAGAAAAGGATTGTGCAGCAGTGTGGCATCTGCAGCAGAGCTGATGACAATCACCAGCTCAGCATTCCAGGAAAATCCATGTCAGATTTAAAAGATGTTTTAATAATTAAGCAGAATGCCTTGCCATGACTTCCATCCTCCATATAAAATTATTATAATTTTCAGTCAATGCCTCTTCAAGGGTCTTGTGCTGCTCATTCAGGCTGGGTCAGGCAAGAGCACGAGCAATGCACCTCCTGCCTTTCAGCCCTTCTGGGGCTCTTCTGGGGGACAGTCAGGCAAAAGGGATTAGGTATTCATCTAGTTTAATAACTCCTAATCCCCCTGGGGGAACAAAGTATAGGAGGAAAGGGATCAGCTAATTATTGTTAATTGTATTAGCTGGGAGAGTCTGATTAACATAATTAAGATAGCCTTGTGACTAGTAGTTATATGGCAGGAAAGAACACTTGGATATAGCAAGTGAAAAACTAATTAAAACAAGTATGAGCTAGAAAACGTAGCTAAAGTCCTGAAATGATTATTTTCTGACACGTGTATGCTGGAGAAAGCACACAAGCATGCAAGGAGTGTGAGGCAGATTTCACAGAAAGATTGCAGGTTAATGCACTGGAAAGTTTGCAGGGTATGAATAACGGGAAGGAGGTAAACGTGTGTGAGATGCCTGGAAACATCCTGTGGGATGTACACAGGGCGTAGGGGCGGGTGTAGGGTGAATATAATGATTGTGTTGGATATTCCTGAAAATCAGATCTTGTCCTTCGCCCCCAGTGCTCCTCTTCCCCCAGAAATGAATGTGTTTGTTATGAAAGCCAAGTATGTTTTATGGTATAATTTATCTTTTTCATGAGATGTGTAACTTCTTGCTCTCCATGTGTTTCCTGGGGTCTTCCATGATAGTAATTTGTGTAATTTTAAGCTTGGGAGACCTGATAAGGCACATGCATGGAGATGAAGAATCACAGCTTTTCCATGTTTTCAAGTCAGACTCAGCTCCTAATTTCATGACACCTGAGAACTTAAGAGTTGTGTAAGGGGATTTATAAAAACCAGTGAAGAATTTTTTTTCCATTTCTGCATTTTCCCCAAAGCAATGGAAGCCCTCCACATTTAGAAATAATAATAAGATGCCAAGCTATTTGAAAAGGGGTGTTTCAAATGATCCCATAACAATTTGATATCACTAAGAGTTTCCTGGGTTGAGCTTACAGGGCTATGACTATGCTTTTCTTTCATAAATATCTTACTTTGATATCTTTTTATATGGACTTCTGTAATAGCTATAATACAAAGCAACCCAGTTTCTTCCTACAAGAAAATTATTATYTTATTTTTTAGAAGAAGTAGCTCACATTGCACTGTATAACTAAGAATTCATTGTCATCTTTATTTTCATTTGATTTCTGCAAATTAAGAGCTTTGTCATAGAAATATTGCTTTAACTTTACCTCACTTAATTCTTTTGTTGTATTTATGGTTCTCTTCCCTGAAAAAAAAATACTGCTCAGTATAGTTTGGAATCTTTATGCTCCTGTGGTAGTTAGAAGGATGTCTGTTTAAATTTCTAAAGTTTTATTTCCTGGGCTGTRTTGTTTACAGTTTTTCAAGTTCCAACAAAACAGTTCAGCCATCCTTGCTGCTCTTTGGCCTTGCACTGAAACAAAGCAGAAAGTACAKTTTTCTGAGTGGAAAACATCCTTTCTATGGCAAACAAAAGTTATGGTAGTGATCATTATAAATCCTCAAGTGGTTTATTCCATGAGTTTAAGCCTGTTCCTGARCCATTATTAGAAAGGGTACAAGCACTGGAGTAGAATGATCTGTCTTACAGCTTCTGTTCTAGGCAGAGGATGTTACRTGGCTGCTGGAAAGAGACAATGATTATGGCCAAAATAAAAATCATTCATGTAGACTCAAAGCTTTACCTGTTGTTAGATTAAATCTATAGTTTATTTTCATTACCAAAGCCAGGAGTTTCTTGCTGCTCTAAATGCAGCAYAGTTGTCTCTATTCAAAAGAAGAAGTTAAATGGAAAATCTTGTGAACTCTTTTCTACCTYTGTATAAATACAGCCCCAGAGCTCTGTGGGGCCACCACCTCATCCTAAAAAATGCTTTGCACACACTCAGAGCACAAATCTGAATAACTGCAAGTGGGACAGTCAGAATAACTGGAATGTGTGGCAGTCAGATATGCTGATCCAGCAGCATAGCAATGTTTTACGTAAGAATTCTTCAGCTTGATGAAGCTAAAATGCACATGGCTTTCAATCCATTTTTCATCAAGGTTCTATGAACAATTCACACACACACACACACACATATATATACATATATATGTGCAGAAACATATGTATTCTCTTCAGGATTTGGTTCTTTCAGTGAGATTCTTGCAAATAAAATTAATCTTAAAATGGGGTATTATAAGGAATACTTGTGTGTCAAGTTCAAAGGGGTGGTCAAAATGTAAAAATAACAACCCAAAACTACAGCAAAAAAACAAACAAAAAAAAAAAAAAAAAAAAAAAAAAAAAAAAAAAAAAAAAAAAAAAAAAAAAAAAAAAAAACCATAACCCAGAAAGCAACTTGGTATTTCTTGTGATTGGTACAAAAATTAAAGCTAGGAGTCTAATGAGAAAGATTCCAGTATTTAGTTGATAATATATTATTTTTAAGTCAAACAATCTAAGTGTATTATAATCGTGCATATATTAAGAATATACTGGTTTTAGAAATTTCAAAATTTCCAGTGCTTTCAGAAAAGAGGAACATACTCTAAATATACAACAAAACACTCAAAAGAGGTATATCAGTTTCTTGAAAAAGTGCCTCTGCTACTTTACTGCAAAGTAAGATTCAGGAGAATCAGCAGGTTTTGATRTAAGTGGTTTGACATATACCAGGCTGTTTACATATCCATGTTAAGCATTTTTGATTAGTGTTATAAAGCAAGCAACACTGAATATTGATATTTTTTTTCCAAGTTCTAATGCATTATAACCACAAATATAAAGGAGTACTTACCAGAAAAAAAAAATTAAGTTGAAATACATAAATTAATGATTTAGCTGTCATTTCAATTTTTTAAAATGTATTAATAAAAATATGTGTATTCATTGTTCCAAACATAGGCACATCCAATAAAGCAAMAATAATTAGATTTGGCAGCCAACAAGCTGCCTTCTCCTGAACTCTTCTTGACATAACTACCAGCTCCACCAAAATTCTTTCAAGAAYTTATGTGTTTTCCCTCAGGAAAAGCCTATGAGAAGAACCAGACTTAGAAADGTGACCTAAAGTTAACAGCAGTTGTCTTCTGTAAAGTGAATAATGCAACAAAACTTTTCTTTAGTTCTTCACAATCAGCATATTTTTCCTCTCACTTTGTAGAGATTAAGAGAAGGATAAAGTAAAAAAGAGATAGCAGGTTTGCATTCTTGCAGATTGACTGACAGCACTTATTTTAAGCCAAGTGATGATTTTTCTCTTCAATCATGTATTTTGGATTTTGAGTTGAACAACTTGCCAGTCAGGTTGAACTGTGTGAGTGATTTTACAAAAATGTACATGCAGAAAGGCATAAATAGTTGTTTGGTAAGCAGTAAGGCTTGCTGTTTACTACTTTTACCTWCATTTACCTACTTGTTTTACCTACTTTTAATTGGAGTTATAATGCAAAAATCTTTCTCTCGTTTGCAAATTGATAATGATGTGTGGATCCTTAGCTGTAAAGCACATTTTTTAAAGAACTAAGTTGCTAGTAGCAAGGTAGAGCAGCTACTTGCCATGAACAAACCTCTTCTTCATATGGATTGACTACACTGAAATTAACTAGCACAGAAAGCAGAATAAACAATTTTCAAGTTGCAGTGACTCCTTTAGTTGAATTAATTGGTTTGGACTATTAAAGAGTAGTTTMATGTCTGAGTTTCATTGGTAGTTTATAGATTTTCAGACCAGAACAGATGTCATCTGGTGGCTCTGGATGACATCTACTAACTTCTGTCTTCCTAGAAGAACTTTTAGCCCTTCTTTCATAAATCAGAAATTTATCATGAAATAATTTCTGACTGCTAAGAAAGCACCTGA